>NC_056745.1:954909047-955209047 GCF_019279795.1 Protopterus annectens
CAGTTTGGTGTTGTTTGCTACCTAAGCACTGCGTTGGTGCAGGTTTGTGCTTGTTCACGCAGCACTCACTGCTGAGCAGCGGTGGGCACTATTGGAAGTTATTGATGCAAACGCTTCTGCCTGCACATTTTTCCTTAGTACTCTATTGGTGCTCCATTAGTGCTCCATTAGTGAGTTCTCGCAATTGTCCCTCACTGACAGGTGATGCATTCTGCAAAGCTACTGAAGTACCAACACAGGTCCTACCCACTAGCCCTTCATATTTTTTGTCCACTTCTCCTGTCGTCTACTTTACGTGGTCCTTCCTGTCCTCTCCCTGTTTTCTGACCGCACCAGCTTACCTAGCATTATGGGCGGACAATTTCCCACAGTTTTCCTGCCAGGCTGTTTGACATGGGCATCCTGAGGCACTGTAGCAACCCACTTCTTCTAGTCCTCCCAAATTCATTATGTGAGAGATGCATCTATATCAGGAACCTAGAATCCAGGCTCTCTTGCTCATCAGTCAGTTAATCTGATGCTAATCGGGTTGTCAGCATGCATACCTCATCTACTGCACCTACCAACAGCACATAAACCTGCATATTTGGAGGTCCTTACCAGAAGCATACCTAAACATCAGAGACCTCCCAGGCACAAACACAAGCACAATTCACATAATACATCCTCTGCAGAACATAGTACACATAATGTATTACAAACCAGTGTTTCACAAGTCAGGACCCTAAGGCATAACACAAAAACAAACATCTTAGTTATAGTAGACTCATTTGTGAGACACACAGATGTCCCTGTCACCAGGTCGGATAAGGAAAAAGTCACAGTCAGCTGTCTGTCAGATGCCAGAATCTGCCACATCATACAACACTCAAGTCTGTCAACAGCAGGCACTGTTAAGACTCCATCATAGTCCATCTTGGTGTGAATGACTTGAGACTTGCCTCACTGGACTATATAAAGAGAGATGTGACTGAGCTCTCTGTGTCTCAGGCAGGTATGTTCCTAGCTTAAGCCGCATCTTATCTTTGCCTTGGATGATACCTCAATACAAACAAAAAATGATTTGACTTCAACAGTTGGCTTAGTTTCTGGTGTCATTCAAAGGGGATATAGTATCTGTCAGCCTGGGATGACCTCAGTGATTTGCCAGATATGGATGTTCATCGTGCATACAGCTGCAGTCATAACAGATGGGTTATCTTGCCGTCAGGCGGGTCCTCAGTCGGCCGAATTCCAAAGTCTAGGTCTGGCGTCGGTTGTCGTCGCTTCTTCCTTGACGTCAGTGCTGCAGGGGTATAAAAGAACCAGCCGACACCATTTTCTTCAGTCTTTCTTGCCGCGCGGTGCCCGAAGCAGAAGCAGTTCGCAAGTGCCGGTCGGCCAGCTCCTGAGATTTACGAAAAATATTTCAGCCGAAGTCTTCTTGAAAGCTAAGTACCCCATTGGGGAAACTTTTCTTGCCTCAGACCGATGTCAGACAAAGTTAATAATTGCATTTCATGTGGGAAGCAAATACCGCATAAGGATTTCCATTCCTTCTGCATTCCTTGCTTAGGCCCAGACCACGACGTCTCGGCCTGTCGTTTTTGTGCTAGATTCAACAAATGCACTATTAAGCGTCAGGTGGAGTTCGCCCAACACTATTTTGGTAAAAAGTTTAATTACATTATGTCGTTGGATACTCCGACTCCAGTTTTGAGTAAAAGAAGCAAAGATAAGGACCGACATACGAGGTCCGCGACTTCTACTGACACCACGCTAAAGCCGGCTACAGGTGCTCCGGTTCTCAGCGAGGCGCCTACGCAGCCCCTGAGTACCGATGACGCTTCTTTAGCGGTGTCTTCTGTGCCCGAGGTCGCAGGCCCCTCGGCCCCCACTCCGACTACAGATACCGATGCCACTCTTGGCGGGGAAACTCAGAGTTTAGACAGGCCTACCACCTCTCAAGATGTCTTCAGGCCTTCCTCTTTTTCCATTAAGGCTTTCACAAAATCTAATGCAGCCATGAAAACTAAAAGACAAGTTCCACAGAGCCCCTCTCAAGGCCCCATGCCTAAAAAACAGATGCTCAAAATGGCTGAGGATTTGATTACTCTTATCAGGGGTTCTCAACCCCCCCTCGGACAAAAGGCCCAGATTGGAGGAAGACTACCCTTCCTCAGGCCAAGCCTCTATTACCTCAGAACATTCTGAGGACCAGGAATATTCATATTCCCCTTTTGAAGATTCTGATGCTGAGGAGTCCACTCCCTCGGTCTCCCCCCCCCCCGAGGACTATTCTTTTGGGGAAACCTTACATACTTTGAGGGAACACTTTCACTGGGAAGGTCAAGATTACTCAGATTCCAAGAAAAAGCTCAGGGATTTTCTCTTGCTTCCTCAGCACAGGCCTCTGGCTATCCCTCCTGTCTTGGATATATTAAATGATGTGTATACAGAAGCCAGTCTCAACCCAGATTCTTTACCTCCAGCTCTTGTTAAACCTGACAGGTATTACCGGGTTCCTGATTCACACCAATTCCTATACAAAAGCCATGCTGCTGACCCAGAAACTATTTCACAGGGTCCCAAGGGAATTAAGGCCTCTACTGCCAAAAACCCATTACCTTCAGAGAGAGATTCCAGAGCTTTAGAAAGGTGGGGGAAAAAGGTATACACCTCGGCCACTTTAACCATGAGGGCATTAAACTGTCAGTTCCATATGTTAAAGTATCAACAGTTTTTGTTATCTCAGTTGAAAAGCAAAATGACACAACCTGAGCAACCAGATGTAAAGGAGTTGCAGGATTTGTTGCATAGTGCAGAGCAAGTGGGTAAACATACCTTGCAATGTGGTTTTGATGCTTTAGAGGCCTCATGTAGAGCTGCTGTTACAGGGTCTGTCATATGTAGACATGCTTGGCTCAAAGAGCAAACCTTACCAGATCATGTCAAAGCTAAATTACTAGATGCACCTCTTCAAAAAGATGTATTGTTTGGTGTTAAAGCTGAGGAGGTACTAAAGAAAATGAAAATGGAGGAAAAAGCAAGATCAATGCAAACAGTGAAAGATTTCCTACAGGTACAACCTCCACGTTTCAGCAGAAACTGGCCTTCAAAAAATTGGTCCTTTCCAGCCACGGACAGACCTCAAAGAGGTAGATACAGGTGCCCGAGGGGTAGAGGGCAATCTCAAGGATCATTTAGAGCCAGACAATGGCAAGCACCTACACCAAGAGGTGGAGAATATAGATCACAGTCATTCAGAAAGCAGACACAATGACTTTTCCCTCTGCATGCCAAGCAAAGCTTTAATGGCAGCACCTTTAGGCGGAAAACTGGCTTTATTTTCAAAAAATTGGCATATTGTGACAAAAGGCACATGGATTCTGGACATTATAGACAGAGGCTACAGATTCCACTTTCACACCCTTCCAAAAATGAGAGGCATGCCAAACCTGCCACAAAATCAAAGGGCAGAGGCACAAAAACAAATTTCAGCTCTCATGGACATGAAAGCTATTCAAGAGGTACCTGCAAAAGAAAGTCAAGGTTTTTATTCCAGACTATTCCTGGTACCAAGGAAGGACAAAGATTGGAGACCTATTCTGGACCTATCCATCCTAAACACATATTTACTCATACCAAAATTCAAGATGCTCACATTACAGCAGCTTCTTCCCATGCTGGGCAAGGAGTCTTGGCTGGTAACATTGGACCTCAAGGAGGCATATCTGCATGTCCCTATCAGACAAAATTGCAGAAGATACCTCAGATTTCTTGCAGGTTCAACCCATTATCAATTCTCTGCATTGCCCTTTGGCTTATCTACTGCGCCCAGAGTGTTCACGAAATGCCTGGCATCAGTAATTGCCTTCTGCAGACTTCAAGGGATACAAATATACCCATATCTGGACGACTGCCTGATCCAAGCGGACAGCAAGCACATACTTCTGAAACACCTGGCGTTTGTAATAAAGTTGTTGAACTTTCTGGGATACACAGTCAGCAAAAATAAATCAAAACTAATACCCTCTCAAACAATAATTTTCCTGGGTGCCAGCTTGAATACAAACACCCAGATGGCCTATCTCACACCAGAGAAGCAAGGGCAACTATCTCAATACTTCAGAAAAATGGCAACCTTCACCAGGCTGACTGCAAGGAAAGTCCTGCAGGCTCTGGGATTCATGGCATCTTGCATCCTGCTGATCCCATGTGCAAAGCTGCATATGAGGAAACTTCAATGGTACCTAAAAAACTTATGGTCTCTACACAGCCACAGTTTGGAAACAATTATACCACTCATTCCATGTCTTCAAAAGGAATTTCTGTGGTGGGCTCAAGCATGCCAAAGAAACACAGGTCTCCCCTTCTGCATGCCTCAAGCAAATCAAATCATCACAACAGACGCCTCGGACTACGCCTGGGGCACATGTCAGATCAGTGCATTCAGGGCAAATGGTCCCAAAAGGAAAAGCACCTACACATCAGTCAAAAGGAAATGCTAGCAGTACAAAATGCTATTATTGCCTTCAAAGACCTACTGCATCCAGGCCAGCTATTGATAAGGACAGACAACACCACAGTGATGTGGTACATAAACAAACAGGGAGGAACTCATTCATACCCCCTGTGCAGACTAGCCATGTCCCTTTGGAACACAGCTCTGGAATTGCAAATCCAACTTCAAGCACAATTCCTGCCAGGGAAGGAAAACACGCTGGCAGACAACCTAAGCAGAAATATGACAGATCCTCATGAATGGAATGCATCCTCAAGTTTTCGCAAAGATAATTCAGGCATGGGGACGGCCAGACATAGATCTCTTTGCTACCCACAAAAATTACCAACTGAAAAAATTTTGCTCAAGGACCTATCACCCAGAGGCCTGGAAAGTGGACGCACTTTCTTTCAATTGGACAACATTGACAGTCTATGCCTTTCCACCTCTTCCTCTGCTGCCCAAAGTTCTATTAAAAGCCAGAGCAGAGAGGCCAAAGATGATTCTCATTGCTCCAGTCTGGCCACGACAACACTGGTATCCACTCCTGAAGAGCCTGATGCATTCCCCACCATGGACCCTGCCTCTAGTGCCTCTTCTGTTGACCCAGCACAGTTTCAAAACTCTTCACAGTCAACTGAAAACCCTCAATCTAGCCGCATGGAGGATTCCTTGATTTCCCAACAGACTCTCCTCTCCAAGGAGGTGCAGGATATCATCTTGGAGGCCAGAAGACCTTCTACTAGAAAAGCCTACTCCGCCAAATGGAAACGGTTTTGTGCCTGGAATCAGAAAAAGGGCCAGAATCCTTGGGTACTAAATTTACCTCAAATATTACAGTACCTAGCTGAGATGTTAAACAGCGGACTTTCCTTCTCCTCCATCAAGATCCATGCTTCAGCCATTTCTGCACAGTACAACACTGATCCTCCTTTATTCTCTCATCCTCTTTTAAGACAGTTCCTCAGAGGGGCTAAGAATATAAAACCCCCAAGGAAACCACCAGTACCTGCTTGGGACCTCAACTTCATTTTAGAAAAACTGACCCTGCCTCCATTTGAGCCAGCTGCTTCAACAGAACTGCAATATTTGTCATGGAAAACAGCCTTCCTTCTGCCTATCACCTCAGCATGCAGGGTTTCGGAACTACAAGCCCTCATGGCTGTGCAACCTTTCATCATTTTCCATCAGGACAGAGTTTCCTTATGAACCAACCCTTCCTTTATGCCAAAGGTAGTATCCAGTGTAACCTTGAATCAGACTATCCACTTACCTACCTTTTATCCTAACCCACAAAACTAAGGGGAAAGACTACTACATTCCTTGGACATTCACAGACAACTTCGTTATTATTTGGACAGGACAAAGCCATTCAGAAAATCAGAGCAACTCTTTGTGTCCTATGCTACAGGTGCTCAAGGAAAGGCTATTTCCAAACAGACAGTCTCAAAATGGATAGCCCGCTGCATACGCTTTTGTTACTCATTTCATGGAAAAACTGTACCTACAAGCATCAGATCTCACTCCACAAGGGCCACAGCTACCTCTGCAGCTTTCATCAGGGGGGTTCCTACCAAGGATATTTTGGAAGCAGCTACTTGGAGTTCTGTGCACACTTTCTCCAAGCACTATCACCTTCCACTATACTCTAAATCTAGAGCGGGCTTTGCCACAGCAGTCTTGCAGGGCATCCTTGCTCCTCCTAGTTCCACGTAGTGCCTGCCACCCCTTTTTAGCTTTGGGATTCTACCCATCTGCTATGACTGCAGCTGTATGCACGATGAACATAGTACAGTTTTGTACCTACCATAAATGTAGATGTTCGAGTGCTAATACAGCTGCAGTCCAGGTTTCCCTCCCTCCATCCCCTCTTGGGACAGGCCTTATGACAAATACCTCCTCATACAACCTGATTGGGGTATTCTTTTATGGTGTATTTGTTGGCACACTACTGTTTTTTGATTATATTGCATTGCATTATTACATAAGTTTATGTTTTGCCTTCCTTCTGGGGGCACCTGACATCTGGGGCAAGAAAAACTGAAGAAAATGGCATCGGCTGGTTCTTTTATACCCCTGCTGCACTGACGTCAGGGAAGAAGCAACGACAACTGACGCCGGACCTTGACTTTGGAATTCGGCCGACCGAGGACCCGCCTGATGGCAGGATAACCCATCTGTTATGACTGCAGCTGTATTAGCACTCAAACATCTACATTTATGGTAGGTACAAAACTGTACTTGTTCATCTGTTACCTCTGAGATTTCAGTTACTGGCTAAGGCTCTTGCCACCCCTACAGTGCCTTTTTTTAAGCACTGCCACAAGAACAAAATTCCCAATGTAAAAATACCCTCTAAAAACAACCTCAAGGTTATGCTGCTAAATGCTAGGATTCTAAACCATAAACTGAACTCACTGGAAGCATTTCTCACTTTGTAAGATGCTGACATTTCTGCAGTCACTGAGACCTGGTTTAAGGCTGCAGAGAGCACCTCAGCTGTACCAGGTTACATTTCCTTCCACACGTGCAGACCACAAACTGAAGGTTTGAGAATTAAAGGAGGTGATGTATCAATAATCATTAAAGATAATAATCATTAAAGATAAATGCACCTCTAGATTGGTTAAACAGCATGATTTCCTTGAATTACTTCACATGGAGTTGACTGCAGGCAAGACCCCTCTTCAGGTCATTGCCAGCTGTAGGATCCCCTGCATGAATCAGGACATTCACTCAGCAGTCAGTCAAGATAAAACCAAACACCCTGGTTTTGGGTGACTTTAATTACCCATCCATTGAGTGGGTAAATTATACGTGTTCTAACTCACTTGCCCAAAGGTTCCTGGACTTCGTTAACACCAATGTCCTGGACCAGTTAGTTGACACACCCACATGGGCCTCAAACATTCTTGATCTGGTCTTCACCAACATGGGGAACTGCTGCACAGCCCCTAATGTGTGGCCATCCCTGGTGAGATCTGACCACAAATCAGTCTTACTAGAATTAACAATAACACAAGACCACCCTTAGCAACAACTAGACCAAAAAACATCTCCAGTGCCAATTACAGCCTTGTATGTGATAGCATAAGTAGCTTCATAGCCCCTCCCCCAGCTGATGGAACAGACACCTATGCTAAGTTATACACCTATGCTCTAAATGAGCGCCCGTACAATTGTATTGATGCTGCTGTACCAGATAGAACCAAAGCAAGATATTCAAAGGAAAACAAACCTGCTTGGTGGACTACTGCCATTGATAGGCTATATTGTAGGAGAAAGAAATTTCTGTCTAAGAGTAGGAAGGAATGGTCTCAAAACTGGAAACACTCCCTTCTCAACTTAAACAAGCAAATAAGACTCCTATTGATGTCCTCCAAAGCTAACTATGAATTCAGATTAGCTTCCCTAACTAAGGATAACCACAAGGCATTCTTTAGTTACATCCATAACCTCAAAGGTAAGGGCCAGATTTGCACTGAACTTGTAGTTAATGGTACTACATCTACAGAACCTGTGCATTTAGCAAACCTGCTGGCTGACAGGTTCATTGAAAACTTTACTCCCCTGTCCCTGTCACATATACCATACAGTATCCCTAGCACCTGCCTCCCAACTAGTATCTCTGAGGAGCAGGTCTTAAAAATGCCCTCTCCAAGACCAAACCACAGCCTCTGTGGGGCCAGACAACATCTCAGGCTGTCTTCTACATGGGTAAAACAGGAATTAGCATCACCATTGTGCACGCTTTTCAATCACAGCCTAAGCATTGGCTTTGTTCTAGTGGAATGGAAAACAGCTACTGTCATCCCTTTGCAGAAACAGTGTGCCTCCATGAACCCAGGGAATTATAGACACATTATCCTGACCAGCCTTATCTGCAAGGCCATGGAATGAATCATCATGGACTTTTTTAACAGAGATCTAGGAAATCTCAAAATGCTTGACTCCACCCAGTTTGGCTTTTGTCAAGGGCAGATGATGCCTGTTAAACTTGGTGGACTTCTTCGAGACAGTCACCAAAGCCCTAGACAAGGGCAGATCTGTGCATATGACCTACCTAGACTTAGCCAAGGCCTTTGACACAATCCATCACTCAGGCATCAATTATAAACGTATCCAGCTGGATATCAACCCATTTATTGTTAGGTGGGTTGCAAACCTGCCACCTGATAGAACTCATATGGTCAAAACAGAGGACTCCACCTTTTCCAGCAGACCCATAACCAGTGGTGTTCCATAGGGATCTGTTCTGGGTCCCCTACTGTTTGGAATTGACTTCTCCGACGTACAGGCTAAAACTCAAGTACTATAGCTGATGAAGTTTGCTGATGACTACAAACTGGGAGCAATCATTGAAACCCCTAGCGATGTCAGCAACCTGCAAAAAGGTCTTAAGCAGACTAATGTCTGGTGCCAAAGTCATGGTCTTAAACTTAATGCAAAAAAATGCATTATCCCCTTCAGGGTGATGTTCCTGCAAACTACCACATCAATAGCAATACCCTAAGAGCACAGTCACTGGTGAGAGATCTGGGCACACAGGTTGACAGCAACTTTAACTTCGATCACCATGTCTCCACAGTGGTAAGAAGGGCATTTTATATTGCTCATCTCATAATTAAGGACATTGCCTCCAGAAGAAAAAGTGGTTATAACCTGCTTTGTATGCTTCTCTCATCAGGCCAGTAATAGCAATTGGAAAGGCCGGAAAGGTTTCTTACAAAGAAAATTCAGGGTCTTCAGAATCTGTCTTATGTGGACAGTCTGAAATCATTGTCACTTTACTCTGTGTCATACAGACTGCTGAGAGGCGACCAGCGCCTTGCATATAGAGCATTCTCTGACCCAGGTTTAATGGAAATGCTGTACATTCTCAAGTCAAATGGCACATGGGTCACTCGCTCAAAGAGCCATAACCTGGTATTTGACATTAACAGAACTTTCTGAAGAGGCAGGTTTCTCAAACAGAGGTTGCCCCACCTTTGGAACAAGCTTCCTATTTGTTAAACAAAGCCCTTAATTGACCCTATGGTTTGGCAATTGGATGAGTAACCAGAAATTCACCCCGGGGGTTCCACAGGGGTTGAACAGGGGCAATAGGTGGTGATTTTAGTGTCTGCTTGAACCAGACACCCTTGAAACACGGGTTGAATTTGGCTAGGCTTGTAAGGGCCCTGGGGCCATACGCTTAGTAACCTTCTATGATTCTATAAATGGTGTGATTGTGTTTTATTCAGCTCTGCTTGATCTGCAGAGAGTTTGGGCATGTGGAAGGTGCTCAGACACTTTGGAAGTTGGATGACTGTTATATCCATTGCAGGATAAAACCCCATATAGCTAAGGCTACCAGAGCAGTGATTGTTTGAACATCTACTGTGATATGTTTACTTACATAATTGTACTTTTATTATATATTAACATAATCCATGCACCATGAATTGCAGTAAGCTGCTCATGCAGTGAGAAATTTGGATATTCTAAAGCTGACTGTTTGTCACAAAGGACCATTGTCTTTGTTCTGGTTTGAAAGATTATCAGGCTGAGTGGTATACCTGTGGCATGCCACTGTCCTAAGGTAAGACACATCTGGCTTATTCCTTAATTTTAGAAAAGCTCTATTTTGTCCAGCAGAACTGAGCAAAATTTTTATTTTGAAGTGACATTCTGGTAGAAGCATTCCATGTATACTTTCAGTTTATGTGGGTGTGGTGGCAGTGAGTAGCTTATTTTAAAACATGTCACTTTATATTTTGACAGTAAAAGGTAGGGGCTTGAACACTTCATATGCTTTCCTGGCTTTTGTGGCATTGTACTTAAATTCAGCATGAGTATTGTCAGGCAAGTTGTCATATTAAGTTATAGTTTGAGAAATTTAAGAGCTGATGTCATACTTTACATAATCCTTCACTGTGGGCTCTGTTCTGAGTCACGGAACAAACCTTGCCATTATTCTAGCTCACGCCTTCCAAAAACTCTCAAGCTAAACTCTACCCATAATTCTTCTCACAAAATCATCTCAGATCTTGTTTGTTACTTCATAGTGCCAGATGTGTTCTCTCTGAGCTCTCGAGCAACAGCCATAACTTTATAAAACTGTAAGTTTGATCTTTTTTCTTCTTAAATCTACTTTCTTTTTCCATTTCAACTACCTGCACCTGTTTTAAATAGTTTATCTTGTGTGTGTGTGATCTATTTCTTTAATCTACTGTTTCGGTAAACTCTCACGTACCATCATTGGTACTTTTCCCCTTTACCCTACTAGTATTTCTTAAGTATCATTGTTGATACTTCCTTTCTGCCTTTAATTAGTTTATTATTTAAAAAAAATGTATATATAGTCATAGGGCTTTAATTGATTGTATAAATAAGCTTACTCTGAAAAATCTTCTTAAATCAGACTTTGACGAGGCCTTATCTGGTCTCAGAACAGAGGCAAGTTCACTTTCTACTTCTTCTTTCTCAGGTAAGACAAAAAAAATAAATCAGTCTGTTTTGATATGTTCTTCGGAACTGCCAAGTAAAATGGCTAAGACTCCCACAGTTCCTAGAGTTCCTTCAGAACTGGTGGGTCACGTGACTCAATCTTTGTTACAATTGGTACCTGTTTCTGAACTGATTTCATTGGTGCCAATGCCATCTGTGCCTGTTTCTGCACCAGCTACTTCGGCAACGATGACAGTTATGGACTTGTCTTCTTTGATGCCGATCAAAACCATGGAACTGAAGGAGTTTTCATTTAAAACTTTACCACACACCAGATATTCACCTACTGTGGATCCTTTTGTGTACAGTCCTCCCGGTCCTTTTTTGGAGAAACATCCACTCGGATCTCCTTCATTCTCTTTGGTCCGATCCACCAGGAGTCTAACCAAATCTGATATCATGAGATTGGTGAAGGGGATTGCTTCCTTCCACGGTTCCTAGCAGTGTTAGTCCTGGAACCGTACCTTCTTGCACTCCAACCTTTATTCCTCCTTCAACTCCATTGGACCTTTCAAAGCCCCTGATACTGACCTTCCCGGCTTCGACTCTTTCGGTGCTAGTTAGAGCTTCTTCTCTAGCATTGATAGCTACCCTGAGTTCTTCAGGTTTGTCGGATCCAGACACCTTCTTGGATTGGAACTTCATTGCTGGTTCCAAGGGGCAGGGTTCCACTTTGATCCTTTCAGATCCCTCCATGCCTCTTGGTGCTTTGTCATATGTAAGCTTGACTCTGGCTTTGGTTTCAGAGGCAGCCTTCTCGGTGCAGGGTGGGACCATGGTTCCGAAGGAGTCTGTTCTAGTTCTGGGCTTCCATCTCGGTATAAGCCATGAAGAGGGTCTCATCTATTGTGGGCAAACAGTCTGTGCCCCCCTTGTCAGACCAAATGTCTTATCTTTCCTCCAAGAAGGGCTTCCACCAGTCTCTTCCCTGAGACAGAGGGCACAAAAGACTCAGGATCAAACCATAGTGGTCATGTCTTCTTCAGATACCTCTCTGTAACACCCCACCAAAAAGTTACCCTTGAAGACAAATATGCAAGAGAAAGCACTTGGCCTCCCCAGAAGAGTCCTACACAGAAGATACCAATTTCAATGAGGGGGAAGGTTCTCCTAAGTCACCTCCTAAAGATGTTTCCTTCAGGGGCATCCTAGGGATCCTTAAACAGAGGGGTGGCTGGGACTTCCCTCCACCCTTTCTCAGAGGAATCTGTATACTTAGAGGCTTTTTGTGCCTAGCTCTCTGCCTCTTGGATCTCTCCACCTGCTGATGATCTCATTAAGTTGATTGCTCACCAGACTTGGAAGTTACTGGACTCTATCAAGCCATTTCAAAGAGACCAGACCATATCCTTTCAGCCCTTTAGGATCAACAACACTGGGCCAAGGGAATTCCTGTGGATGCCATGGTGGTAGTGGCAGCTACCAAGGAGGAACTTGCTGATGAAAGTCCCACAATCCATCCTCCTAACAAAGAATCTAGGACAATGGATAAGTTTGGGAAGCACGTATATGCTTCATCAACATTTGCCCTCAGGTCCTTGAATTACATGGCACATTTTACCAGACTTCAACAAGATCTGATTAAAAAGCTATTAGATACTGTTGCAGGAGCAGTAGCTAAAGGATTTCGAGACAAAGTGGCTTCTCAGCTCGCCACCCTAGAATCTATTTCCATCTCATCCATGAGACTAATTGCACTTGTTGCTGAAGGGACAACAGGGGCAGTGGGTTCAGACGTAGTTATCAGGAGACATGCCTGGATGCACTTATGTGATTTTGTGGAGCCATTTAAGTCTTCTTTCATCAATATTCCATTTGATGTAACATCCCTGTTTGTTCTTGAAGTTAAGGACACTCTGGCCAGATATGAGAAAGATGGGAAGACCCTTTCTGCCATTTGCATATGCTTTTCCACTCCTCAGAGGCCCTATTCCAGGAACCAGAGAAGTGGGAGGCTATGGTTCAAGAAGTCCGAAAGGCCTTTCTAGGACTCGCATGGTAACGACTTTTCCCAGGACACAAGAGGGAGTAACAATGGAAGACTCAGCACAAGAGGCAGAAGTGACCTGCAGAGTCAGGGTTCCAGGGATTCTTTCCCTGGTAATTCCTATCAGTGCTCCTGAAAGGAGGCCCAATTGGCTTCCTCTGGAGGCAGTTGGGGGGCAATCATCCCTGCACCAGTCTGCCTGGCTAAGGATAACTACTGACAATTGGGTGCAGAGGATTATAACCAGAGGTCCCAATATCCCTTTTTCAAGAGAACCAAAAAGGCTAAGAAGAACCCCAGACATTCCACCCAGTCACAGGGATGCAGCAGTTTTAGAAATTCAAAAACTGCTCAATAAGAGTCATTCAAGCAGTCCCACCAGACCAGAGAGGATCGGGGATTTACTCAAGATTCTTTTTAGTGCCAAAGAAAACAGCAACTGGACACCAAATTTGGGTCTCGGTCAGTTGAACACATCAGTTCAGCAAACCAAATTCCAGATGGTCTTGGTTCAGTCTAAACTTCTGTTCCTGGAAAAAGATGAATGGATGTGCTCAGTAAATCTTCAGGATGGGTGTTGCCACATACAAATGGACAAGTAGTCCAGAAGGTTTCAGCACTTCTGTCCGGGAGCCAGTTACCATCAGTTCAGGGCACTGCCCTTTGGTCTCACTACAGCCCCAAGGTGTTCACCAAATGCATGGCAGTAGTACTAGCACCTCATCTCACACTGCTAGGATTCCAAATGTCTTAATTTCCAGACGACTAGCTCCTTACCATTCCCACCAGGTGTCAACTCATAAAGGCATGAGATTATACTCTTCTCCTTTGTTCCAACTTAGGAATCACTATAAACTATGAAAAATCCCATTTAGAACCATCTCAACAGTTGGAATTCATTGGAGCTATGCTCGATACAATCACCAGAATTGCATCTCTTCCCACAGAAAGACTACAAAGGATAAGATCACAAGTCAGCCAGATCATTCAGAGCAAGAAAGTAACAGCGAGCATCCTTCTACAAACTCTAAGGTCAGTGGCAGCATCTATCACTCTAGTCCCTCTCATAAGATATCACATGCAAATCCTTCAATGGCTCCTGGCATCTCAGTGGTCCTTTCTGACTCGGCCAATGTCCCATCTGTTTATGATCACCAATCAATGCAAGGAAAATCTGAGTTGGTGGCTTCACTTCATCGAAATCTTGTCGGGCCATCTCTTTGTCCCTCCTCAACCCTAAGTTGTAGTGACCATGGACACATCCCAGATAAGGTGGGGGGGCATTATCTGGGAGAGACAGTCCAAGGCACTTGGTCCCAGCTGGAGGCCAATTTGCATATCAACATTCTAGAGATGAGGGCAGTGCTCTTAGCATTGCACGCATTTCAAGAAATCCCCCCTTGGGAACAATTGCGATTCAAACAGACATGTTAGTAGTCTGGTACATCAGCAAGCAAAGGGGAACCAGATCCTACCCTCTGTGTTGAGAAGCACTCAGAGTATGGCAATGGGCAATATCCTCCGACCGCTTTCTAGTAACAATGCACATTTTGGGGTGCTCCAACATGATCGTGGACAAATTGAGCAGAACCATTCTCATGCCTCAAGAGTGGTTTCTCAATCCAGTGGTAGGATTGCCACCTTTTCAAATGGCCAAAGTGGGACATTTTTGGTACAAACATCAGATTTTACAGGCTGACACATACCCACGGTCAGTACAAAGGTTAGAATTTAACTTTTTTGCCTAAATAAAAGCTTAGTCTTGTAGCATTTTAGTTGTTTATTCTGTTTCTTATAACATTTGGGTATTTTAGATACAGAATAACTGTTTTATGCAACTATTACATAAAATATAGGAAATAATGTTGTCCTAAAATCTCAGGACATTTGCCATTTTTACAATTTTTCGTCAGGACACAATTGCCCAAAGAGGGACTGTCCCTCGCAAAGTGGGACAGGTGGTAACCCTATCCAGTGGTGGCAGAAAAGGTATTCTTCTACTGGGGCCAACCTTGCTGTGACCTGTCCATGTCCCTTCTGAGCAACAAGTGCAGCAGTTACTTTGCCCCAACCCCCCCCCCCACCAGGGGAGTCACCCAGAGATGCTCTCCTTTATGATTGGCCCCCTGGTCTGTTGCACACTTGTGATGCCCCTGCACTGAGTAATCAAGGAGCCTCAATCCTCACCACTGGCTACAGTGAGGGATGTACACAGTGGGAGGATGACAAGTGCACACACAATAAAGTACAATTTCCCTTAATAGCACACTGAGATCACAGTCAGTCTTTGGGGCTGGTTTCTCTCTCTTTCTTCAGAACCCCAATACAATTCCCGACTGGCACAGCTATAGGGTTAAGATCTCAGCTGAGGGGTCAAGCCAAGACCTTCAGCACCTTCTCTGTTCAACCAGTGCTTAGTGTCCCTGCCCAAGTAGCTGACACACACGCACTTTGAGATTTGATTTATATGCAAACACACAGACGCTCCTGGGGAAGGCTGGTACAGGTTTGGTAGCTATGCCCCCTTCTGCTCAGACTATAAGGTTGTTATCACTGCCCTCTCTTTATCAGCTACTTAAGGCCCTTACAAAGGGTGACCAGTCCTACTGTGTAATGTTACTATTATCCAAATAGTAAGTGACCAAGAGCAATGCTATTTAGGAATGGCCTGTACAGTGTCACCAAATACATATGCAAGTACCCTAAGAGCTTAAATATGTCTCACAAATATTAGCCACAAAGATAGGTTTAAATATATTTAATAAATAATAAAACAACAAGACAAACACAGCACCTACAGAGTTCAGAATCTCAGGAAATATTTTGAAACAACATTGCAGGACAGTCTCAAATGAATACAGAAAACATGTAAACTAATCTTTACTATATTTCTATCTATATTTAAAATATACTATGCCATAAATAACTTACTTACAGAGCAACACTCAGGCAGAAGTGCTGAATGGATGTTTCTAGGTCCAAGACAAGATACAAAATGCACACAGTTTCTCTCTGAGAGAGTTCTTAAATTACTATCAAACATTACTGCTGTGTCAGCTTCTATGACATCGCTCTTTGCCACCTGCCTTCAGTTCCTAGGATAACAGAAATTAACATCTCTGTGTTAAAATACATATCTCTCAGATGTTTGCAGAACTTGGAAGTCATAAAGCAATAAAACACTTTTCATTTTAAACTTAGTAATTACTTCTCTCCAAGACAGTAGAAAAAACTTCTAGCTCTAGACATCCTGTCTTCTTGCTGCATTGAAACTAACTTGTGTAGCACATTGTAAAGAGCTTAATTTCAACTTATTTTCTTGAAGTTTTGTAAGTTAACTCTCTATGTTCCAGCTTCTACTATTCAAACATGCATTTGCACAGGTATATAATTTATATACATTTCTGTTCTTCTACAGTAGGGTACATTGTTGACACATCGTTGAAGCTGAGTGCATAACATACAGTTCTGTATAAATCATGGCAATATTCACAAATGACAGAATTATTTACAAAATTCCAGATAGTTGGGCTGGCAGTGTCACAATGCCTTTCCCCCTGATTCCTGTAATATGCTAGTTTTTAAAGAGAGCCAACAGGTCGAAGACCAGAATAATTCTCATTTCCCCATTCTGGCCTCGACAGGTCTGCTTTCCTGTGGCCTCATCTGCTTCGGAAACCCTGGATGCTGTACCCAGCTTCAGACCTCTTGTCCCACCCACAGGGGTTGGTTCATCCAAATCTTCAGCATCTCAAGCTGACTGTGTGGCTTCTCCAGTTCCCGTGATTGCCAGGCATTCTTCTCTCACCTCCCCATCCAACACATCATTCTAACTCACCACGAACCTTCAACAAGAAAATCGTACTTTAGCAAGTGGCTAAACATTACTAAGTGGTCGTTTGACTCTAATCTTGACCCATATTTTGCATTTGTTGATAGAGTTCTGGAGTTTTTGACTTTACTCTTTCAGACAGGAGCATCACTCTCTACTATTAGAGTGCATCTTGCTGCGATGTCTAACTTTCATAGTGGTTTAAATTGCTCATCCCTTATGTCCCATAAACTTTGCAAAGCCTTTTTGAAAGGAACCTTAATGCTCAGACCTCCATATAAAGAACCCTTCATACCATGGGATTTAAATCTGGTACTTCAGTCTCTTATTTGTTATCTTTTCAATCCTTTTGCCAGTTGTGACTTGATGTTTTTGTCATGGAAATCTTTATTCTTGATAGCTATCACTTCTGCTAGAAGAATATCTGAAATTCAGGCCTTATCCTGTAAACATCCGTATCTAATCTTTCATAAGGACAGGGTCTCCCTGCGAACAAATCCCTCCTTCCTACCAAAAGTTGTCTCTGAGTCAAATATCACTCAAACTATACAACTCCCAGTCTTTTTCCCAACTTCTCCAATAAAGGGGAGTACTGTCTGCACTTACTAGATGTGCACAGACAGTTGTGTTTCTGTCCTCACAGAACAAAGAAAATCTGATCAGCTATTTATTTCCTTTTTCTGCAGTCACTTTTGGAAGCCCAGTCTCTAAATTTACTCTAGCTTAATGGCTTAGAGACTGTATCACTTTTGTTTATAACAAAAAGGGAGTGCACCTACCAAGACCTGTAAAAGCCCATTTGACTAGAGCAATAGCATCTTCTACCGTTTTTCATGCCAGAACTTGTTTAGCTGATATTTGTGCAACAGCAACATGGGCATCTCCTCATACATTTATTATGCATTACAAGCTGGACCTGGTCTCTAGGGGACATGCATCATTCGGTTCAATGGTGCTCAGGAATATTCTTCCGAGAGACCTCCCAAGATTCAGGTAACTAGGGACCCTGTCCCACAATCAAGAATTACATGAAGATTGACAACATCAAGTAAAGAAGTTATGTCTTATCATAACATTCCATCTGTGTTGTTCTTCACTAATCCTTGACATTCCCCCTCCTTCCCTGCCTTGTATCTCTTGGTGGATCAGATCTCTCCAAAGATTGGCTTCCTGATAGAACTGCAGATATGGCCTCTGATCTGTTTTTTCTTGTCTGTCACTATTGTTTGCAAACTCGGTCTGAGGTGGTTTTGTGAGGAGCATTATGGGTAGAGCTTAGGTTGAGAGTTTTTGGAAGGCGCGAGCTGGAATAACAGCTGTATTGGTTCCAGGTTTCCGAACAGAGCCCACAGTCAAGGATTAGTGAAGATCAACAACACAGATGGAATGTTATTCTAAGACATAACTTCTTTTTTCTTTGCTAATTTCATTACAAAGTAGTTTTTATACTAGTCTGAAACATAGGAATTTCCCTGGGATTCAGAAATGGTTACCTTGCCATCTAACAAAAATAGTTCTGGGGGGGGGGGCAATACCTGTGCTTCCTACAAGCACCAGTAAACTATTATGTATTCCCCTCCACCCTATGAGGCTTGTAGCAGATATTGATGACTGACTCCAAGGGACATCACACTTCCCTTATTATGAGTGTCTACAGTAATCTGCACTGTCTGTGTGTTAAGTGTCCTTGGCGTGAATAGGGGATCTGCTGGGCACACTCCCTGTGTGCCACATGCATTGTACTCGACCATGTCAGCTGATCACTGCCATCATGAGTCAGATGACTCTACCACACAAGGAGATGGAAGATTCACAGTGGTCGTGCTGGACAGAAAGTGAAACAGCAATGTACAAAGGCCATTAAAAGTATAACCCACCACCTCTAACATATGTTTAGTGCAGATTTAATACTAGAATCCATACCAACAGCACTGGATAATACCTTACCTCATGCGGGTGCCCATATCTTCTTATAGTACCTGAAACACACAAAGGTAGTGAGATGTGCAGCAAGTATTGGAGCAAAGGAAAGTAATCATACCTGTAAAATAGGTATAGCAATACCTGCCTGGGACATATCCAGTGATATTCTTAGGGCACATTACAGCTTGCCTCTAATATCCATCACCACACTGTGTGACTGTGAAGAGATTCATTGCCCCTCTGACAGAGGCTAGAAACCCCTTTTTCTCTATCAAGGGTGGCTCGGCTGTCCGCCCCTCCTGTTGTCCTACTTTCTTGTGCAAAGCAGAGAGCAATACTGGAGGCCCTACACCTGACCTCATAATTGTGGTTATGGCTACCAACAGCATTGATATCAACCACAAGATTCTACCAAGTACAATCACAGCGGGGATGGTTGCAAGCATCTTGTACAAAGAGCTGTTGGCTTTGGAGGTAGAGGACCTGCATTAATACCTCATTCTCTAGATCAGAGAATCCGCTCTTTCTTCTTTCCTTCTCTGTGGAGACCCTGCTTTTTGCATGCTTCTCCTTGCCAGAATATTTCTGTATGTATAGAAATACATTGTGTCACCATGCCAGCACAGACTGTTGTACCCACTCACTACAGTATGGTATACCCCACCAAGAGAATTAATCCTAGGCATAGGAGTCCACCCATCCCCTTCCAACACTGTTAGGCCTGCAGACACCAGCACAAGCATTACCATCCCAAACCCTGAAGCACATACAAACTTATGATTTGCAAGTGATCCTGTTGACAGTGTTCCCCCTTGTTATTTCCAGTCGTGTGTGTTTTACACATGTGCTGTATACCTGTAAAAATGTGTGACATCTTGTCCCATCTCTTTAAGACCTGAACTGCAAAATTTCTAGTATTGTTGTCCCCATTTGACCTTGATATCTCTTGTGCACAACATTTTATTTGCCTCTCTTTCTGCTTTTTTTCCCTTAAGCAATGATGCAACAACTACTTCTATAATTCCTTTTTAGCATTTATCATATACGTTAAGCTCTCTGCTACATCTCGAGCTTATGAGCAGACTCTGGTCTCTAGTCAAGATGATTGTGCAGATGGGTGCTTAGTCAAGATGATTATACAAATAGACGTTTGGCTTATATTAGTCAATCTGCATGTTGTGCCAGTTAGACCGTCACAAAGTTTTACATAGCATCATGCACATACCTTCACACTGGCGAGGAGCATTGTGCAAACTTAGGCTTCCATGCAACTTACAGCCTAATGTTGTGAAAGGTGTCACACTGGAGCAAAAGCAATATCATTATGGGAGGATTTGCCATACA
This sequence comes from Protopterus annectens, assembly GCF_019279795.1. Classification (NCBI taxonomy): domain Eukaryota; kingdom Metazoa; phylum Chordata; order Ceratodontiformes; family Protopteridae; genus Protopterus; species Protopterus annectens. Next base: position 954,929,106 of record NC_056745.1, read on the forward strand.
GCCACATGTTAGTAGGTGTGTTTCACACCTTTAACCTTGTACTACAATATTTCTAAAGTGGTGTGATCTGCTGGCACCCTTGTCACTAGGCATAATACTGAGCTGCTTGATGTTGCATGATGAAACCGGCATGATAGTGAGATGCCAGCTATGATTTTCTGGTTGGAGACTTGTAGAATGACTGTTACTTTTGAGGGCACTGATACTTGCAGGATACCTCAGTGGTCTGTCCAAGAGACTAAAATCTTTCTCTGTCTGTTTCATACTTACCTCTGGGAACATTTGTGGGGAGATTCTTACCAGGGTTCTCAGTATAGGATATCTACCTGGTACTAAATTTCCAGGCCAGTGACAGAGGCCACTTGCATACCCTGGACTGGTGAGCAGTGCAGGTACCACTACAGTTACCTGAGGAGGTGCTATCCAGACTGTTTTCACTGATAAGAAGAAGAGGTCAATGAGAGAACTCCAGAAATGTACTGTAAGGTATTTTTTCTTTTACCTTATATGTAACCCTGGTATTGTGGACTTTTGCTTCTCCCAGAGTGCCTGAGACCATAATGGAGAATCGGGAGCAGTATCAATGGAGGTTACAGGGTTATGAACACTGTTGTACATTATACCCCAAAATACACATACATAAAATCTGTCTCATAGCAGTTTGTATCCTTCCAGGAAACAATGTACCAATCCTAGAAGACATACCGTCAGGGACAAATGAAAACCTCAAACTAGAAACGGTAATCTTAGGCGGTATGAATATTAACTGTCAAGCCATCACTGTAAATGCTCCAAAGACAAATATAAACCTCTACAGGTTTAAACAACTAATCACCGAACTTACAAGATACAACAAAGACTTCACTAACTACTCTGCCCTTGATTGAATCCTTGTATCCCACCCAACCAGTTTCTCCTCCTCAGGTGCACAACCAAATTCACTAAGTAACCATCTTCCAGCCTTTGCCATCAGATCAACCACCCACCTCCCAAAAGAACATACCATAAAAACAGTTAGAAATACCAGTAGACTCGATCAGGAAACCCTTAACACCTACTACCACTAAATGATGCTGTTCAGTACTTCAATAGTACTTACTTAAAAATAGATAGTCTAGCACCCGTACAACCAGAGTAAAGAAAACAAAAACCCATGGCTAACAACCAACTGCACTGACTTTATGAAGCAAAGAGACATGGCATGGAATAATTGGAAATAAAACAGAACCCAACAAAATCTCCAAGCTTATAAAACATTACTCAATAGAGTAACCAAGATAGGCAACAAATGTAAACAGTCATACTACTACAATTTCCAGCTTCAACACAAATACAACCCCCCAAAATTTTGGCACTCTAACTACCCTCCTCAACCCAGTCTCAAACAAAGACCACTCCCCCTCACCTAGTGCACCCAGCACATATTGCTGAAGAATTTAACGTACATTTCATAAAATCCATAGCAGACCTACTCACCTCTACAAACTGAGGTTACTCGCAACTAAACCTAAACACCAACAACAATTCCTTAACACCTCCCACAGAAGAGCAATCCCATGACTATAGCACTAACTAGTAAAATCACTCCAACAATACTTTCACTTTCCATCCCATACCCACCTCTCAAATAAAAACACTGCTACAAAAGCTCAAACCATGCTCCACATCAGCTGACAGTCTCCCACCCCAATACCTAAAACTCTGCACCAACTCGATTACATATCCAGTCAGCATCCTAATAAACAGGTCACTGAAGCCACAGTTCCTACAATATGGAAACTGCCTCACATGACACCTATTCAAAAAAGAGGACAATCCATGGAAATCTCTAATTTCCACAGAGTATCAATACTATCCCCTATATCCAAAGTCATGGAAAGGGTATTCACCAACAAATCATGAAATATGTACTCCAAAACAGCCTGTTCTCTCAAACTCAAGCATGGATTCAGGCCAAATCACAGCACACCCACATCACTACTATACTTTGCAAACACCATTAACAAAACCAGCGACAAAAGTTACTTAGTAGCGACAATATGCCTAGACCTCTCAAAAGCATTCAATACTGTTTCACACACTTTACTACTTAATAGACTACCTAACCTAGGTAATTCCTCCTCCACACTCCAGTGATTCCAAAGTTTCCTCCATGATAGGAAACAAGCAGTTAAATGGTCAAACCTACTCTCCCCCTTCCTACCAAACACCACAGGAGTACCCCAAAGCTGTGTCTTGGGACCCTTACTATTTAACTTATTCACCAGTAACCTATATACCTCCTCTTCCCCAGGAACATTAATACAGGATGCATATGACTCAACCTTAATCTGCACCTCCCATATCCTCCCTAAACTGCTAATCAAAACCCAACAATCTTTCTCAGCAATTGAATCATGGCTTATAGAGTCCCAACTCTTTCTGAAGCCCCCCAAAAAACAAACTTATGATATTCCACCCCAAAAATACCACCCTCAACCCAGGCCAACTAAATGTTTATGCAGCCGACATTACCATCTTAGACGTCACTCAAGAAATTAAACTACTTGGTGTTATAATTGATGATAAACTCAACTTTGACCCTCATATTAAACACAATATCAATATAAAAAACATAAAAAACTAGGAATACTCTACAGAAACAGGCAATTCCATACCACTTCAATCAAAGCTACCCTGGCTAAAACCTTCCTGCTCCCATCATATCTCTACAGTTCTTGTATACTAACTCTACCAAAACTAAATTAGAGCAGTGCTGCAATGAAGTTGCAAAGTTTGCAACCAATTCCGACTACTGTGCACATCACAGTACATCACTCAAAGAAGTAAACTGGTTAGAATTAACACAACAGCTTTCATATACACACCTAATTACAACACAGCCTATTTTATAGGTCCACTGCCTGTCCATCTCTAGAAGACCTAATACAAAATTACAAACCAAACAGACTTTCTGATCTGAAGATAAAAACCTCCTTGAAATCTATAAACCTTTTAGAAACCCAGGAAAATCTCTATACTGACACTGTAGTGCTAAATTATGCAACACCCTGCCTCCCAAAATTAGGCTAACTCCTAGCCTACCTCTCTTTAAAGCCTTCTTAAAAGAACACTTAAATAAGTCATGGCTATGAAAATGCATAACCCTGGGCTAATACACAGTCCACCTTCCTATACCTCCTTCAATTACGTTAACATGTCCACTACCATTAAGCCCTGTCAAGACTGGAAAAAATGTACCATGCTACTCCTGTCTTTCGACCTCCTTTGAACTAATCTAAACAGCACAAGTATTCCAATTCAAACATGAAGAATGGTACATTGCAGATATCCTATCACTGAGGCAGTGACACTGTATCATGTTAAAAATTCTGTCAAATTTTTGAAAGTCTTGTCAATTTTATAATTCTGTAAAGTGTTATCAAGATAAATGTGTAATATATTCATTGTATACTTATGTCTACTAATTATGTTTATAAGTGTTTGTGTAAACTGTTATCACAGAAACTAGCAGTGTACTCATTGTATACTTACATATTGTAGTTTGCTTGTAAGTCTTGTAATTTTCTAAAACTGTGGAGCTTTTCTCCCTGGTCCTCCACTGAAAATGGGTTTTGTGACCCAGTTGGACTATCCCGGGTAAAAAATGTCAAATAAATAAACACCTGCACATCTATATGTCTGTATTTATCTCTCTCTCTCTCTTTCTACAAATATGGGTTGGTATAGCTATATATGGGTGTGCGCTCGTGTGTGGGGTCTGCTGATAATGAGCAAATGACCCAATTATCGATGTTCACAATGTCGACCTCAAAATGTTGACTTTGCAAATGTCAGCATGTTACTCTGCATGCTTCAAACAAAAATATTGGTGCAAGGAAAACAAAACTTTAAAACATAACATAAAATATATTTTTTTTGCAGGAAGGTAAGCTCCTTGTACCCCCACACCCCATTGTACTTGTACATACTAACTCCCAGGTTGTACAATGTTGAGGAAAAGGCATATTTCCCAGCACTGAGAATTGTATGATCTAGTTGACCATCTGTGGATTCAGCTAAATTTTGTCGACTAAACAGATATCGATCCAAGGGAAATTTGATGATTTTCTATTCCCCCTTATTTATATAATTATATACATATGTATGTATATATAGTGTGTGCGTGTGTGTTTGTGTGCGCGCATGCATGTATGCTCGCATCTCTCTCTCTCTCTCTCTCTCTACATCTGTCTAGCCAGAGGATACCAAGGTCAAAGATGCTTCTATAGGTGATACACATAACACAAAGTTACTGATGTGTTTCCCAGGTGTAGCCTACCCTCCTTTTTGCTATCCTTTTAATGTGTTACATTTTTGTGCATCTGCTTTATTATTTTTCTCCTTTTATTTTCATTTTTATACAGCTAGATACACAGCACCACTTATTGCCCACCAGCACCCAGCAACCTGCTTCAGTTCCCCCATCTCAACAAAAGGCTGCCAGGGTCCTCTCTGCAACTGTGCCTGAGGAGGCTGGAGGCTGATAGGCCTTCAAGCCCTGCCCCACACGATTGTTCACTTGTGATACCTGCTGTGGTTCCTGCTGGTGGTTCTGCACGGGGGTACTATCCATTTCATTTGTTAATGTGAGCTTGCCAAGGTAGTTGGGGAGCTGGTGGACCACCGCATATATGCCCACACTGGCCACCTGGAAAGACTTCTTTTGTAGTACCAGCATCTCATCCCTAGCCCACACTGCCATAAATATCTGAATTAGAACTGTAGTGATGATGCCCAACATGGGTATCTGATCCCCATTGGTTTCCATGTGCACAAGATGATATTGCTTCCTATACTCACCTGTCACTAGTCCTGGTGTTCCTTCCCTTTTGTGTCTATGGCCTTCCTTGTTTGTTGTCCAAGCCTACAAACCACCATTGTCTTCCTTCTGGTTGTCCACTGTTTCGTACTCCATTATGCTTTCCCCTATCTCACTGTGTCAGCACTTTCCCTGTCAGTTTTGTCTATCGTCTATGTTTATGTGCTCCTGCTACATATAATCACCCTCTTACCTTCATTCCACTTTCTTTCCTTCCTTCTCCAATTTACCTTCTCTTTATGTAATCAAAATAGGCACCTGTCCCTAAAATGTTACCCTATCTTACCCACATTTGTCCTGTTCATTATTTACTATTTCCACCAGAGGTCCCCTCTTTTTCATTACGCTCCTAACTTCCATTTCCACCCTTTAATTTGCCCCCTCAAAAAAAAAACAGATGAAATGACCCTGTACTGCCCCTTTTATACCCGTTAGATGCATTTTCCATCTTGCTGCTTCTGAGTTCATGAGTGCATTGAGCCACAGTGAGGCATGTACACTTGCCAAGTTCAGAGATATTTCTCATATATATCTAGCCACTACTGTGGGATGGTGTCACCACAATCACTGCTCTGACTGTGAGCAGGATATTTAGCAAATTGATGACTTCGCATTGCTTTTCCATTCTGTTAATTATTAGTGAGGTCCAGACCTCATGGCATATGATAGGTAAACAGCAGACAGTCTGGTGTGACTGCACCTACAGTGTTTCTGAGTTACTGGTTTTGTGTTTTTAAGGTATCAGTAAAGAGAATGTTTATTTATTTATTTCTTGACATTAGATTACTGGGAAAGTCTGAATGGGTAGAAGCCTATTTTCAATGGAGGCCCAGGGAGAAAAGCTCCAAATGATTACAAAACATTTTAAGAACAACAATTTTACAATTTTAATGAAATGTTGATATAGTATAGCAAGCTGTTTTAATCTTAAGGTTTTACAGTTTAATAGTGTGCTCCTTCTTGAAAATATAAGATCTTTCTTATGTCCTTGATAGGAAGCAATACACTCTGAAATTTTAATATGTGCTCTGGACCCCACAGAAACAGCAATGTAATCAGGATCAAATTAGACTAACAAGCTGCAGTTATAAACTGCTTCATATGCTGTGTGCTGTTCATGCTTCCCATTTAGAGACAATTGACAGAACTGCAAAAAATAATGTAATACGTATACAAGATGCTAAATTTTAGCACCTGAATATTTGTTGTACAATACCATATGTTTGGGATGCTTAGAATTTCTTGTATTTCATTTCAAAAGCTTAAATACGTAATAAGATAGTTACCATCTAAAGTCTGCAGCAGAATTTTACATCAGTAGGAAGGTCTAGTTAGGCTTTTAGTCAATCCAAAAGGCATTCTTGCCCTTTAAAAGAAAGGGACTAACTACTAGCATTGTCCTTTAGGTGAGCAGCTGTCTGCATTCTGAACTGAGAATGCCTGTGTGGGATCATAACAAGTAAATTTAAAAGACCACATTTGTCTGCCTTCGCAGGAAAACTACAGGAAATGCAGCTCTCACCGATATGTTGTGCATCTGATATTTAGGAAATTCAAGGCTTCTTGTTGCATCCTTCATTTGCTTTTTAGGTTCATGAGCAAACAAAATAGTCTTTGGTTTGTGGTCTTTTTAAGTAGCATGAATGTGAACATTGAAATCTTTACCCTAACTTTGAAAACTTTGAATGCGTTTTCTCAGCAGATATTTGTATTGGAGGCAAAATTGTAGTTTCTCAGTATCTTCAGACATTCTGTGTGAGAGCACATCTCCGACTCCATAAAATGAAGAAAAAGAAGTGACAAAGTACAAAAATATAAAGAACAAAACCCAGAGATTATTGTAATGTATAAAAAAGAAACATGGGCATGAGACAGAAAGAGAGATCTGGTATGCTGCAATATTTAGGCAAAGGTCAAAGCCAAACTAACCAATACAAAAAAAAAAAAGCACAGCTGCAACAATATTTCCAGAGAAATACAGGGAAAAGCACCGGGATATAGAGAATTTGAAAAAAAAGAGGGAATGCAGAAAAGAAAATTAAGAAGGTAGAAGTTAAATTGAAGGACTTAGTGTGGAGAATCCAACACAGACAATGTTGCAGCAAGATGGAATTATGGGTCCTCAGATTAAGAAGTAACATTTGGAGCAGGAGGCACTTGAATATTTGCAACATGATGCTCTGGTGTCTTCTGTGGGAGACTGGTACAAAAGTCCAGTTGAAGTTGCACAACAAGGGATGGTAACCCTTACTCTGGTAATGTTATAGAGTTATGGGCCAACAGATTCCCATAGGAAGGAGCAGCAGATAAAACTGGGTGCATCTGAAGAGGATGTCTCATAGGAAGATTTTTCTAGAACTTTCTGTAGATTATCCACTGGAAACAAAGAAAAAAGACGATGCTCTCAAGCCAGAAGAAAATGATTTAAGTGAAGGCTTGTTTGATTTAATAGAGATGGATAGACATATTAAGATAGATGAAAGATAGACATGTTAAATCAATGAAAGAATTGGATTACAGAAAGCAAATAAGACCAGAAATGTGAGGAGATGTGTAAAACAGATGAGCACTAAGAGAAATTCACATTCTGTAACAGAAATAAAATGCATATATTAGTGTGCCACCTAACAAATAATGAATAAAGTGTTATCACAAGAAAACAGAGCAACACAGGAAAGGAAGGAAACCAGCAAAATTCCACAATGGAAGCATTGAATAAAGAACACTATAAAAAAGTAAGATGAGAAGTATCACTGCTAGAAGAAAATAGAAAGGAGAGCAGATCACCAAAAACACTTAGAAAGATGGACATGGTAAAAGCAACACGATATCTAAATAGACCAGATTTATCATACACCACTGTCTATAATAAACTAAAAATATCAGCAAAGCAGAAAAACGTAGAAGGTATGCAGATTAATAAAAAGGCACAGTACACAATAAGCAATTCATTGATGAACCAAAAAGATTTTATAGAAAATTGTGAGACAAAGCTAAAGGAATAGAAACATCACCAAAAATGAAGAAACAGGCACATTTTGGAGCAGTATTTATGAAGACTCTTAAGGAGGAGATTTATGAAGGCTCTGTTGAACATAACAAAGATGCAGAATGGATAGAAGAAGTGAAAGAAAAGTAAGGAAATCTAATGTAGAGAATATGAAATAGGATGAAGTAATGACCAGACAAACTGAGACAAAATTAAGAAAAGCTCCTAACTGGGACCCCCCCCCCCCCAGGCCCAGATGCAGTATCCAAGTTATGGCTAAAAGTATTAATATCCCTACACAAAGATCTAGTGTTGAGTAAGAATTATTTATATGATCATCCCAAATGCACACCAACCTGGTTAACAGTAGGGAAAAAAGATATTTATCCAAAAGAATGAACCTGCGAGCCATCCTGAAAACTATAGATAATAATTGACAACATACAGACTATATGTTGGAATTGATGAAGACAGAATTTATAGTCATTTTGAAAATAAAATTTGGTAATAGAACAAAATGGTATTGAAAGAAGGTACTTTAGACCAACAATCATTTGTCTGTAAATAAATTCATAATAGAGAATTGTAAAAAGGGGAAGAATTTAAGTATGGCATGGATAGGTTACAAAATGCATTTGACAGCATCCCACATTTGTGGATAAAGGAATGCTTACAGATGTATGAGATACACCTACATCAATTAATTACATTACAGTGACCATGAAACAGTAGCAAACCTCTTTGCTGTTGAGCCATGACAAAAGGCAATTGTCCAATGGATAAAAATTCAAAGGGGATATTCCAGGGCTGTTATTAGTCACTGCTGCTGTTTTGTCTTGCCCTTAATCCATTCAGGTGTTTACTTAACAGATAGGCTATCGTTACAGTTTGGCTCTCAGTTTGGCTCTCAGAACCCAACCAAAGATTTCTCATCTACTTTTTTTGAATGACTTAAAACTGTATAGCTCATTAGATGAGGACTTGAAAGCACAATTACAAATGGTTAAAACTTATAAAAATGACATTTAGTCTTGATAAACATGCAAAAACAACATTTAAAACAGCAAGGCTGCAAAACCAAGAAAATATCAACCTAGGACAGGAATTAGATATAAAAGAACTTGAGCAGGAGGGAGTGTATAATATTTGGGAATAGATGAATGATCAACAATAAAACGTGAACAAATGCAAATAAAGCTCAGTAAGGAATACTTCAGAGGACTAAAACAGATACTGAAAACTGTCTTCATATCTAGGAATAAAGTACATGCTAGACTTTTGATCTTCCTGTTGTAATTTACAGTTTTGGGATGACTGACCCCAAAAAGTGTTGGATCAATTGGATAATAAAAAAGAAAAATTATTCATGTTGATCAACTGATATATAACAATCAGTGTATATCAAGATTACACATTTCTCAGTCTGAAGGAGGTATGGGCCTCCTCAAAATTGATTACATGTATAGATCTGCAGTCATTGGACTACATACATGTCTACTGACCTCATCAGATCCTATCATAGTTAGGTGTTTAAAACATAATGAAAAGAAATCTAAGATTATGGCTTTGTCTAGTTTAGCAGAAGCATCTCTTTATTGAGCAGGAATAAAAATCAAGACAGAAATGGACAATTAACAACTGAATATGCCAAAAAAGCAAAATAAATAAATACATAAATAAATAAAAAAAAAAATAACCAAGATTTGACACAGGAAACCAAAAGATGAAAGGCTAATAATGGTAGCCCAGGACAGTGGACTTGCATATATGTTATCCATGCAAAATCCATTGAAAGAGTGGGAGAAGCAGACACATGCAGTTCTGTTGTTGCTGAATGTGATAAGGTCATAACAGAGGGCCTTTATATAGAAAGGCATAATAGGCAAGGCTGTTACACTGGGTATTGTGCAAACACTACAATATAGAAGTAGCTGAGAAGCACTGGAAACATGAACTACAAAGCATTATAGAGAATGACGATGTTTGTATCACATGGGATCACCCATTAGCATCAGTTCAAAAAATAGATTCAAGAAAACCAGGTATGGTAGTACATGAAAAAAAAGATAAAAGTAGCATTGATTATTGAAATTGCTACACCTAGTGGTTAGAGTGTCTTAGAGACAGATGCAAAGCCATAGAATATCTGTATTTGAAGGCAAAAATGAGAGAAATGTGTAAGAAACATAATCAGACAATTCTAGTAGTAGAAGAAGCAATGAGTGTAAAATAAAAATAAAAAAATAAGAATTTACAGTTATACTTAGACATGTAACCCCTTATGAATTACAGAAGACAATCTGGACACATTGCAGTTGCTGAGGAGAGCAGTCTTGACTAATTGCAAATACTAAAACCATACCAATTTCATGAACTGTAAATGTACCCTGAGTTAGGAAGAGGGTCCATTCTCATCCATACTATTGGAAACCCAAAAGACTTGACGAAATTAAACCTGAAGAATCAGAGGAGAAAATCTGTCATCTGCCATTATAGTAATTAACACACATACTGACATAGAGTACAGTAAAACATTCAGGTTCTTAAATGCTTTTCCTTGTTTTCTCCCCATATCCATAATATAATATTGCATAATTAATACAAAATGTTTAACAGAGTTGCCAGATTTGGTCAAAATGTATTTGAATACTTAGTGTTTCATCTTAGAAACATTTTTAGGAGCTGGAGTTTCTTGTTGAGTTTAACTACGGACTACACACAAATGTTAAGCAATCAGATATTTTCTTTGTGTGACTTTTTAACCACCCCACGTGACTATCAAGCCTCCCTCTCTGACCCATTCATTTTTTTTTCAGGGTGAGAGCTAATCAGCTGATTTATTCCCCACATGGAATGAGAGACTACCACCCCAGTTGTTCCCCTTATACAGATAAGAGCTGAATGCCAAGACTGGTGATGTTGTGTTGTGCAAATGGGCAGTCCAACAAGATGCAGTTCATATATTAGTGCCCTAGGAAGAAGATAGAGCCTTTTTGATTTATGTACCTGCATCATAACCCTTTGTGTTTGTAACTTGTGCAGTTGCTTCAGTGGGCACATGCATGCTACCGTACATGCCAAGTCCCTGGTTCTGCAGCTTACTGCTTTACAAATGCAGTTGTCACCTCATCTCATATGTTGCATGCCATATACCTCGCACTTCTTTAGGTGTTGACATTGTGTTGGGCTAGACAGCTTCTCACCTTACAGGATGAGCAAGATGGCATTGATCATTCACCCCTGGCCCCATCATCCCCACCCAGATCCACAAGGACTTGAGTTGCTTGTTGAACATGAGTCATCTGGGTTGTAGTAAGGGCTTCATCTCCCCTGCTGTGCAGAGTTGGACCACATTTGTCTGTCCCTTACGATGTATGTTTAACACTTCCTTTATGGTCAGCAGCAAATGCTCTGTGCTGTGGCCCTAGCAGCTGGTTCCAGATAAATGGCAACGTGACACTCTTTTTTTATAATGCCTTCCATTGTGGGTAAAAAAAGTTTGTAAGTTGTGGAATGTATAAATATGCCAGGATTACATTTTTAAGTATGGAGGGTATGTGTATTTCACTGAGAGCATTTGTGTGTGTGTGTGTGTGTGTGTGTGTGTGTGTGTGTGTGTGTGTGTGTGTGTGTGTGAGTGAGAGGGGGTGTTATTGTTTAAAAAGTTATGTTAAGATGTGCAGTGATAGTGAGAATGTGAGAATCCTAACCTTTTCTATGAGTGCTTCTTGTTTACATAATAAGCATGCCATATGCCAAGGTTTGTGTGCAGATGGCCTGTTTTGTCCATGAGAAGACGAATTTTCAGTTTGTATGTTATATAGACATAATTTTTTTTCATTCATTTGTAGTGCATGTTTTATCTAATTCAAGATTGTGGGTAGCTGGAGACTTTCCAGGCAAGCAAGAAACATAATGCAGGAAGCTAGTCCTAGATGGGATCCCAATCTGTTATATGTCACATTCTTAGACACACACACACACACACACACACACACACACACACACACACACACACACACACACACACACGTGTGGGGGCAAGTCAAATCATCACCAGTTCACCTGTCATTTTGTCTTTGGGATGTGGGAGAACATTGGTGTACGCAATGAAAGCCAACATTGCAAAGGGAGAATATGCAAGCTCTGCACAAAGGGCACCTCAGTCCTGCATTAAACCACAACGTCATGCAGTGAGGCAACAGTGTTAGCTGCTACTCCTCTAAGTTACTTGTCAGGCAAAATTTACTCATTGAGTAGAGTTACATTACATGTAGTCCACCTGTTTTAGTGCACTAAGGTGGCAGCTCAGTTCACTCACCTCTTTGCACGACAAAAAAAACAATATATATATATATATATATATATATATATATATATATATATATATATATATATAAAGTAAAACAAGGGGAGCAGTAGAACTCACTTTGTTTAATTTTTTATTGACTCCTGTTGTCTGTGAATCATGCAGTGTTGTCATTCATTTCACCTACATGGCTAGGTACATGATTTGCATGGTCGTCGTAGGTTTGCTGGCACCTTAAAAATTATACCAGTAAATCAGTCACCCTATGACTTGCCAGGTTAGGTAAAAGTTATAAAAATAAACAATTTATTTCTGATTTCATTATAGTATTAATGATGCTGAACCTATGAAATGTTTATGAAAAACATTTTAAAATTGTTAAAATTTTCCTGATTGCATATTTCATGTGCCTTTGAAGAAACCTGTGCAGTAGTGTTCATTCAGCAAGAGCTGAAGTAAAATTTCTGACTTTCTGTAGGTCTTTCTCATTCACTTTTGACTTGTCTGAATTTTGGTTTCAGTTGGCTTGGCATTCTGACTCATTCATGACAACTCTGGAGTACTGCAGGTTTTAACTGGTAGTAGAACAGAAAGAAACTAGCTAAGGTGCATGTTGCACTGGTGACACTTTGCTGAAATTTAAGCTGTATTTCTTGTCTTTATTTTTCCATTATTGTGTGTAGCAGTGTTATCCCTGCCTCCATCTTCTGACATCAACTTTCCTATCGCATCATGAGCAATTTGCTTCGTCCTCTGTTCTCTTTTGCTGGCAGTTCATAAAATGGCTCTGAATGATTTATCTCACATTGATATACTTTTCTGTTGACTGCTGCATCCTTCTGTTCAGTAACCCATTTACTGCTTTATCAGAAATGTAAGATGGATAGGGCAGGCCTTTAGCATTTCCAGGTCATTTTCAAGTTGGCCACATTTGGAAGGCAGCAAGAAAACTTATAACAGTATACTTAGTGTTGATATCTGCTTGTTTCCCTACCATTTAATTGTTGATTGTGCATTTTGTGTCATTTGAAATGATTTGCTTTCTCAGAGTAGATTTTCTGTAATTAGTAACATATTGACAATTTTGACTAAAATCTGATTGACAGTCTGTCTGAAGTTCTGCACTGGTGTTTAAATAATCAGTGTATACATCTCAAACTCTTAGCTGACAAAGCCAAAACTAATGTGTGTGTGTGTGTGTGGGGGGGTAGGCAAAGTTGCTAGAATAGCAGGTTTTAAGTTAGCATGCATTTCAAAAGATTAGGAAATCCGAAACTCAAATATTGGTCATTATTTAGTGACATCAATCCCCGGTGGCTTGTCAGAAAACCACACATTCTATGAGGGACAGACCAAAAATATGAGGCAAAAATCTGGACATTCTGTAAAAATCTGGACAGTTGAGAGCTATGACCTCAGGTATCAGTACTTTTAAACTATGCAGATATGCATAAGAGGAAAACAAAAACGATATGCTGATGTAGTAAGAAGGGTAGAGAGAGAAAAATAATACAACTGAACCGTGTTATAACAGAAGAACAAACATTTTTGTGCTATGCATATTTCCTAAGCTCCGTTATTAATCATATCCATTTGTATTTGTTTCCAGTGGAACTTATGTGTTTAAATTGTGGGAACATTGTCATCGCAAAAAAAGGACTGAATGACTTTTCTTGACTGTGTGCGCGTGTGCATGTGTGCTTGTCTTTTTGTATGTGTGTGCCAGCTACTGAAATGCTGAGTAAAAAATAGAGGTTGACACACAGCCTTTGATCCAACAAATCTTAATCATTAGCTTCTTTTTTCGACAGATTTGTCCAGATATGTGACTCTTTTTTCATGATTATTGGAGGAACTTACCACCTTTTTATAAAATAAATAAATCAATAAACTCTTCTACCAACTGTCTGCTCTCTGCACTTGTCTATCTTTTAGTCTGTTCCTGCTCTGGTGTTACCATGTTATATCTTCCATCAATTCTTTCCTCCATAAAGTTCTTTATATTGTATCTTCAGCCTTTTATTAGACATCGTACCTACTATCCCCTCATTATCACATCTTTATAGTGTCCCTTATACTTGAATATAGTGTCCCTTATACTTGAATACTTTCTGAGCATAATGGTCTATTCTCTGCAATCACACTTTGAACGCCAAAAACAAATTTAATAAGTAAAGCTTTCGGGCTCACCACCCTTCATCAGTACATAAAATCAATGAGACTCATCAAGACATTAAATAGGGATACTAATAGAATCACATGATTCAGCCAGCCTAACATCTTTAACTAATAATTAATTGTTTAAACTCTTGTAGTTTAAAACAATATTAACATATATTTAAGAAACCATTAAAAACGTATACATTTTTACATTACTTATATACGTATGTATACAAAAGTATAAACATAAAAATTCTCATAAATGCATATTATATATAACAAGAATCCTACATTTATGTGAATATCAACTTAAAGGGCTAAAATATAAAATTCATTCTTAAACATTTTCTCTCTGCCTTTTAACTAACACATGTTTGATACTAACAATGTTATTACAACCTGGTATAGCATCTGCTTGTAGCCTAATGATCTATTCATATTCTTTTAACTCTAAAGCATTATTCATGTCTCCTCCTGTAATACCTATATTTATTACAGCTATACCCCTAAACTTAAAAGTATGTGTATTGTTGTCCATAATATGCTTACTCAGTGCATTTGTCACCACTTTCCTTTTAATCTCAGACTTGTGTTCTGTAATGCGTTCCCTTAACTTCCTAATTGTCTTACCAACATAGAATGCTGTGCAATGTGTGCATGTTGCTAAATATACTATTTGTGATGTGTTACAGTTAGCTGAACATTTAAATTCATATTTCTCCTTAGTAATGGGATGCTCAAACTCATTTATTGAATCATAAATATCTACACAGCAACTACAATTATAACATTTCAGTGTAGCATTTTTATGTTGGTATACAACTTTCTCATCTTTAAAGCCCTTATAGCATAATTTCTGCTTTAATGTTTCCAGATTTCTAAATGAAAATCTAGGTTTCGGACCTATTAACTCTTTGATCTCTGACATAGCCAACAATATAAGCCAATTCCTTTCTATAATATTACACACATCTCTAGTGTTTGCATTGTACGTAGTTATATATCTAATTATTTTATCATTTTCATTTGAAACTTGTTCTGATTGTACTGTGTCTTTACTAAAAATAGGTTTATATTTATCTTTTCTCCCTACTTTCACTTCTTCATATATAGCATCTATGTATTGAAGGGAGTAACCATTTCTTATAAACTCTTGTCTCATTTCATTTGCTTGAAGTATGAAATTATCATCCTCTGTGTTGAGCTTACTAGCCCTTATTAACTGCGCTTTCAGAATACCCTCAAAAGTATGTGGTGCATGCATACTATTTCTTCTAACATATCTATTCGCATTTACCTCTTTCTTATATATCATGGACTCTATCCTATTCATTTTCTTATAAAGCTGAATGTCCAAGAACACTATATTATCTGCTGAGGCAGACATTTTGAACTTTAAAAAATTCATTGCGGCATTTAGAAACACAATATAATTCTCCAATTCCTCATTATTACCATCCTAGATCAGAAAACAATCATCTACAAATCTTCTGTAGAATTTAACTTTAGTATTTAGGTTACTGCAATTATTTAATAAAAATTGCCTTTCCCATTGATATAGCACTAAGTTCGCATAAGTATTTGCTACTGGGGTGCCCATTGCTACCCCAGTTAACTGTAAGAATGGTTTTCTATCAAAAATAAAGACATTTTTTGTCAGTACTACATCCAAAAGCACACAAATATTTTCTATTTCCCGTGCTTGCATATCAGTTTCACTATTAAGGAAACTTCTTATGGCATCCAGCCCATACTCATTTGGGATCACTGTGAACAGTGATGCAATATCCAATGTCACGAACATAAAAGTCTTCCCAACATTTTCTTCATACCACTTGTATAGATCAGTTAAAAAGTGGGAGGTATCTTTTAATATACTTGGACATTTACTCAGGTGTTTGCCTAATTGTAATTGCAGATATTTTGATATAGGTTCTGTTACCCATCCATTACCTGAGACTATGGGTCTAAGGGGTGGGTCTTCCAGACATTTATGTATTTTGGGAATTCCATAAATTTGTGGTATTCTTGGACAGGGCACAGAAAAATAATTGAAAAGATCAATAGTTTATCTTGACTAAGCTGTAATTCGTAAATTGCCATATTCACATCTACAATACATTTCTTAACATCATTAAAAGTTATTTCCATAAAAGTTAAAGAATCTAATAAAATGCTCCTAAATTTCTCCATGTAACTACTTCTGTTCATTATTACAACTGCACCTCCTTTATCTGCTTGCTTAATGTAGGATTCTTGTTATATATAATATGCATTTATGAGAATTTTTATGTTTGTACTTTTGTATACATACATATATAAGTAATGTAAAAATGTATACATTTTTAATGGTTTCTTAAATATATGTTAATATTGTTTTAAACTACAAGAGTTTAAACAATTAATTGTTAGTTAAAGATGTTAGGCTGGCTGAATCATGTGATTCTATTAGTATCCCTATTTAATGTCTTGATGAGTCTCATTGATTTTATGTACTGATGAAGGGTGGTGAGCCCGAAAGCTTTACTTATTAAATTTGTTTTTGGCGTTCAAAGTGTGTTTTTGGAAGTATTCTGTGCAGTTTCACCAAGATTTTGACTACTGTTCTCTGCAATGCCTGAAAGTGGTTCAAAACTGTACTGTTTCTGTGTTACTCAATGCTAGTGATGAAGCTGGTGATACAAATGAGCAACATGACATATGAATTAGGTAGTGCATGCATCATTCCCAGTAGCACACATGGTTTTGGAATGGAATGCTCAGGAACAGAGGACAGCCAACTATGCAGAGAACAGTATTGTGATCATGTGGCAGTAATTGTATACTCAGATGTGCTATGCCATCACACTCTTAGTCAAATGTTGTCAGTATATCATACACAAGGTCACTCAAGATGAAAAAAAAAAAAAAAAAAAAACGCTCATGAGTGCCAAACATTTGCATGCATATTGATGTATAGAGACCAAAGACTAGCAATTCTAGGAAGCATTCTGCAAGCACATACTAAGTTCCAGTGCTGATGATACCTAGCAACTGCTGGTGTACCACCGGGCAGCTAAGTCTTGTTCTTCCTTGTGCATAGCCCAGTAGGACTGTGTAATGTAGCAAATCAGTCACTATGTACCAGAGTGTAATGGGATGCAAATTTGAACTGGTATGTAAGAAGCACGCAAACACACACACACACACACACACACACACACACACACACACACACACACACACACACACACACACACACTCACACACGCACACACACACACACACACACACACACACACACACACGCGCGCGCGCGCGCGCGGATGAGTGTGCATCTTCCGGTACAGTGAAACCCTGTCTGTTGCCCCACAGAATTAACCGTGCATTGACCTTCCCAGAAATATGTCTGCCATGCTACAATGCTATGCATTATTATTGCACTGCATAGTGGTGGTGGTCTACAATTGTTTGACTTAAGTGCTGGTTGCAATGTTGAGAACATAGTATGGCAGCCTGCATGTCCTAACTGTGGCTTTGATGTGTGAGACTATCAGTTTGTGAGCATGTTGTCTTCCTAGCAATTCCCGAGTTTGATTGCACTGAGTTGCACCAAAATGACAATAGGCTCTTCGGTTTGACTCTCATTTCAGTTTAACTTTAGCCACTAGAAATGGTGAGCATAGAATCTGAGGAGAAGGTGATTTCTCTTATTGTTCTTATCTGTTATTCCCTGCTTTGTGATGTATGCTTATGCCCTTTGAAGGCCACATATACTTGAGGTGGACAATGTGAATTTACTGTGCATACTTCTGTGGTGGGTACTGGTGCCCTGCTTGTTTCCCTGCCAGGCATTCTGTTTTGCTGTAGGGCATATTTCACAGCTGATATGGGCAGGCTACTGTGCTTCCATCAGTATGCTGCACTTGTTCAAGTGAGGCACTGAGCAGGTGCTAATAAGCCGGGGCTGGCTGTAGTAACTGTGGGGCCCAATGTATGACATGTTTGGGTGACTCCAAGCCACAACTCTTTCATGACTTAACCCCAGTCTTTCCATTCTCAGTTATTTGCTAGAAAACCACACATTTTGAAAAAACGATAAAAAATATTAGTCAAAAATGTGGTCATTTGACAAACTTCTGGAGAGTTAGGAGGTTTGGTACTAGCATTGACTTATGAATGCCTATACTACATTTCTGGCATACCACCAGTTTCATTACTTATGAATTCTGGACAAAGGCATAAATAGTGGAGGAACACGTCCAAAATCAGATAGATTTTTTAAATATGACTGTAATTCACTTAAGTTATAGAATAACAGGTTTTGCATCGACATACATTTTCTGAGCAAACATGAAGTATTAAACTATAAAGTCTGCCATTATTGACTGTAATCTGAAGTAATTGACCAGAAAATCAAAAATTCAGTGAGAGACAGGGCAAAAAATATTACAAAATCAATCAGGTAAGTTATGAAAAAAGGGACAGTTTTAGTTTAACTGTGTAGCAAGCTGCTTGTTAAGTTTCTGTCAACTAGCTTGCTATGGTTTCAGATTAGAAGGTTTTCTTTTCTTTTGCTCTTCAAAGTGAGAACATTTTTTTCCATTACTGCTGAAGTTAAGGATTGTGACTGTCAGGTGACAATGTTGAGGAGGAGTGCAGAACCTGCATTTGTTAAACTAATGCTGGTATTGTGAAGCAAAACAAACTCAGTACTGGACTAAGTCCGTTATCAGGTATGAAGTATATATCCCAGGCAAAGCAACAAGATACCAAAACACACAGCCTCAGGACAAGAGTTTTATTGCAGAGAAAGCGCTTTGTCATGAAAGCGCTTACTTGGCAATAAAACTCTTGTCCTGAAGCTGTGTGTTTCAGTATCTTGTGGTTTTGTTTGGGATAAATGCTGGTATTGTGTTTGTGGTCAAGGCTGAAGCACTCAGTGTGGGGTAGTTTTACTGAGCAAGATGCTTAGTTACATTTGTTAGGAGCATCTTGCTACAGTTTTAAGTGGAAAAGCATTTTTTTCTTCAAACTGAGCACTTTTAGCTATGATTCTGAAATGCAGATTGCACGGAGAAGTGTCAGGCCATATTGAGCCCTGTCAGCTGAATTGGTCTATCATCAGCCCTGCTAATAGTGTGACTCTAGTGGTGAATCATGCTGTTTTTAACAGTACAGACTGGGTGGCCTTCGTACTGATCCTGGTATGCAGTGGAGATCTTTTCTGATTTTAGCCCATATTTCCTCAAGACTGCTTGCTCAAAATACTATGTAGCTTAGTATTTACTTACACATAAACTTTTAAGCTAAGTGTATTACCTTTTCTGCTGATAGAATTAAACTTGAATAAAGCATGTTCCCCATTTTTAAAATATGCATTTAAGTAATTTCAGAGTTTTCTGAGATTATCAGTTCTGTGCATTAAGGCCTCTTCTACTGTACTTTAGTATTCTTTAACAATTTTGGACTAATTTTTCCTAGTTCGCACAGCTGCACTTGAACTTTGAGCTTTGGAATCTACTAATTTGCTGCCTGTGGTATTTCACTGCTCTAATACTAACTTGCTTTAAATACTTCATTAATATTTTATCAATAATGTATATCATATTTAACCTAAACCACATTCTTCCTTATTTTCCTTTATCGTGGTTGCTGTTTTTTCGAAACAAGTTTAACCTTTAATTAATTGCTAGCAAATTTTATTTAATGGTCTGTTGAAGAGCACCTTGATATTTTAATATTCACATAGCAAAAGTGTGTAAGTAGTAATTTCTTTTAGCACGGCTGTTCTTTCTGAGCACCCTTTATAGTTTACTGGCAGAAAGTGTTAAAAAATTAATGTACCATTCACTGGCAATGATGGTGTACCATGAAATTTAATGTAAATGCATCTACTGCATGTTATTACTGTTAACATAAGTCCAGTTTTTCTGTAGATATTTAGTGCACACTGATTTTTTTACTGCTTCACTTGTTCAGTATTCTAAACTGTTGCTTATCCTTACCATTTTCCATCTTATTTCATTTAACTTTGGACCTAGTTATAGTATTTGCCTGTTCCTTAATTCCTTTAAGTGTTAAAATTGATTCCAGTTTCTGTCATCCTTCATTGTACAGCCTTTTCCCTTCTTCAGTGTTGTGGTTCCTCTTTAACTGGATTCCTCCTTACATATACCCTCAAGTCTGTACTTTACTTCCAGCATCCTTAGATGTTCAGAATTATATTAATACATAGGTTTAAGGCTGCTCCGGTGGCTAAGAGGGATAAAGCTCTTACATGGCCCAGGAGACCCTGGTTTGATTTGCTGCATGGGAAACTAATGGGAGTGGCAGGGAGGGTGGGGAGTGCCTGACCTGCGTGGGAGGATATTTGTCAATGACATTCCTTAAAGGAGGCATGGTCCAAAGAGGGGAGTTGCCCTTGGGTGTAGTCGATAAGAGTGGGGGGCAGGGAAAGGAGTGGGTAGGGCATGTAAAAAAATTAAAAACAAAAAAAAACTCAGATGAATAGGTTAGTACTAAGCTAACTGCCCTTGTGAGCCATTTTAAGCCTAGGCAATTATCCCTTGTGAGGCTCAAACCCAGCACCTTGTGTTAGTAAAGCAAACACCTTAACCATTAGGCCACTTTACCTATACAAAAACTAGTATGCATGCAAAAACTACTGAACCCCCAGGACTCCCTTATGATCCGTCACCAGCCCCAGCAATGCCAGAGTAAGTCCAGGCAGACAGATTAGTTGGTAAACCCAACTTGGAGATGGAGAACTGGGGAGCCGTGAAGATAATATAAGTTATAGGGGCAAAATATTTAGTTCTCCTCAACTTATAGCTTCAAGCATACAAGGTTTGCCTTGTCTTTAAAGTTCTGTATATTCTCTTTATTATACTTGCTGTTTAACTCTTTACTGCATCATCATAATTTTTCACTGAGTTGCCCCATTTTTTCCAGTTTCTTATTGATTTATTTATTTTCTCCTTTTAGTTCAGCCAACGGTGGCCAGCAGGAGACTCTAACTTTTGTTTACCTCCACCTACTTGACAGTTCTCCGGGCAACCATATCTTTGTAGCATGTCTTTATTATCTCATTTCCTGTTAGCACCAACTTGTTTCCATTCACTTTTACACTTATAATTTTTATATTAGCTTGTGTGCATGCAAAGAATCATGTTCTTCCACTCAAGCTCATTTGCAAGCAGTATGCAAATTAAAGAAAGCTT
This sequence comes from Protopterus annectens, assembly GCF_019279795.1. Classification (NCBI taxonomy): domain Eukaryota; kingdom Metazoa; phylum Chordata; order Ceratodontiformes; family Protopteridae; genus Protopterus; species Protopterus annectens. Next base: position 954,950,627 of record NC_056745.1, read on the forward strand.
CAAACAGATCATCTACAGTGACAAGATCTGTTAAAATTGACCTCTGTGCTGAATACCTGACAGGTACCTAGAGCTGTGATATCAACTTTAAATAGATTTTTTAACACTCTCAATGCTAATAGATATGCAGTGTTTTGCTCAGTTGGATTATTTAACACTTGTACAATACATTTTCAATGCATTTATTATTAATATTTTGTGTGTGTGTGTGTGTGTGTGTGTGTGTGTGTGTGTGTGTGTGTGTGTGTGTATACTCTGTATATATATATATATATATATATATATATATATAAATATACATATATATATATATATATATATATAGAGAGAGAGAGAGAGAGAGTGCAGTGGTAGCATTGTTGCCTCACAGCAGCAGGTTCTCCTGTTTGATTCTTGGCTAGAGTGCCTTCTGTGTGGATTCTGCATGTCCTCCCAGTGGTTGAGTGGTATTCAAAAGACGTGTAGAATAGGCGTGCCTTCGCTGAAGGTTGGGCATCGAGCTGGCACCCGTAAAAAATCTACTGCTAATCATTAGTGGACCAGAGTTCTGCTGTGGTGACCCCTAACTGGGAAAAGCCAAAAGAACAACACATATGTGTATAGAGATATATACACAAATGCAGCACAATCCATTGGTTTTTAAAACCATATAGTTTTATTAAACAACGCAAAAAATACTGATGAAAGCTCTTTTCAAAGAACATGGAATTAAAGTCAGTAACATATGTAAAGTAATTGTTCTGTTAAAGTCCCAAACAGCAGTACACTATTTCTCTTGCAGCATATAAAACAGTGCAAAGACTGTTGGCTCCTTCTGTATTCTATGCCAAAAGATGTCCAGATATCTTCAAAAAGCCTTATTTATTTTACATTTTGTTAACCAGGAAAGTCCAACTTGGAATGAGCCAATTTTCAGCAGAGGCCCAGGGAGAAATGCTCTAGATGCAAGTCTTTGTAACATGGGAAGAAACCCATACGAATGCAGGGAGGACATGTAGACTCCACACAGAAGGCTCCCCAGCCGAGAATCAAACCTGAGAACCTCTTGCTGTGAGGTGACAATGTTACCACTGCCTTTTCTGATTCTCTTTACCCAGGATTTCTGTACTAGGCACACATGCAGTGCCCTACACAAGAAGATAACTTTTCTGAGTAGCGGACCATAGCCTCCTGAGTTCATTGTAGCGATCAGTACGATTCTGCCAATGGTATAACAGCTGTCCAGCTTCCGAAGCGTCAGGGCACTATCCACACACCCAGACTATTGAGCAGCTTGAGCTGAGATGACTAAGACAAGTTTGGGTGCAACGCTTTTTGTGGCTATACTGCTGCCAAAGAGGATGCTTCTCTGGGGCTTTCGAGGATCGGCAGTCAGCTTGTGCTTTACTTTGCTGGGCAGATAAGGCAGTGGCTGTTTTTCTTTTCTGGGAAGAGACATTATTTTTAGCTTGATCATGGAACAGAGTTATGGTTCCATGGTTGGTCTTTCTTCCAGCCACAAAAAGAAAAAGTTAACAAACAGTCTTTGCCACTACAACAGGTTAGCACTTTGCCTAAGTTCAGGTGGATGGCCCTGCTGTGGCCATTTGTTGTACTTCAGACCACTCATCTTTTACCCTGGATACCTGTAGTATAGCACCTACAGCCAGTATGAACTGGGGTTAGCCGTGTCGTCTTTGGCTGTTGGGTTCCCCTACTTTGGCAAGGAAAACCACACTTGTCAGTCCTAGGAGAGGGAATAGGAAAGGTATCCTTGTTGTCAAAATGCTGTGCCAATCCCTGGGGAATCAGCTGATGTTATTAGTAACATGGTTGGTCCCATTTTTCATGTCAAAAAGAAACCGAAAACCAGGCATGTGTCCTCTCCTCAAATTTCTTTGGATAGGGGTAGTTTATTAGGTCTGGCTCAGGATAATTCATGCTGTTGATTCTTTTTGTAAAGTAGCTTCTGGTAAAAGAAAGAAGACCTTTTTCCTGAAGATTCAAGATTCGGAATCTGAACAGGAAAATACAGGAACAGATACAGAGGTTTTCCTCAGATTTTGATTCAGATTTAGAGGAAAGCTCGGTGTCCCGATTCTCCCTGTGGGAGTTTCTCTTTCTCTGAGACTTGCTAGAATGTGCTAGCATTTTCATTGGGAGAACACTGAGGTTTCTTAGTCTTAGTCTTTCGGAAAATACTATAAGTTGTTATAGAAGGATTTTTGACAACCCACACCCAGTCTTCTTGTTCTTTCTGTTTAAAGAGTATGTGTATGTTACTGCCTGCAGTTTTCCTGGTAGTCAGCCAGCTGCCCCAAAAAGGCAGGATGTATAAAGTTTATCAGTATTTTAAATTTTTGTACACTATTTCCAAACTGGAACTAGCAGCTATAGCTTCAGTTGATCCCACTGTTAAGTACTTAATTAATTCAAACTCCTACTCTTTCTAGTAAGAATGGGAGAATTATTGACAGGTATGTGGAAAAAGTGTATACATCTGCAATTTTGATTTTTCAGAATTTTGAATTGTCAGACTTCTATGTTAATTTTTTATGATGCATTATGAAAGTATCAGGAATGTTTTATTTGCAGTTTCTTCTTCTGAGGAAAAATATGCTTTAAAAAACTTGTTTCTTCTGTTGCACAGGTCATTGGTTCTGTTTTAAGAAGGTTAGCATGGCTGCATTCTCAGAACTTCCCAGACAATGTTAAAAATGAGATTTTAAATTCTGCCTTGGATAGAGTTTTTGTATTTGGCCCCTCTGCTGCAGAGGTAATCAAAAAGTGTGATGAAAGGGGCAAGCTGATCCAGAGAATCTCCAAGATTTTGCAGCCCTCCTTTTCCAAATTTTCCATCTCCTCATTCAAATTTGGCAAAAAAAAACTGAAGTAACAGTCTCAGCAAAATTCAGGTAAACAGACTTGTAAAAAGAAATGGCAAGGGGGTTCCAAGAAAAGTCTCAAAGCCTCCTAAAATCAATGACAGTCCAAGTGTGAACGGATAGCTCAAGAGACTCTGTGACTCCCTCCAACCTTGGCCTGTTTATTTCTTCCTGGAAGTCTGAATTTCCATTTTTCTCTTTGGCAGCAGATTGTTTTAGACAAATGCATTCTGAGAATCATTAATCAAAATTAAAATGGCAGTGGGAGGAAATTTCTCCTTCCAGAGGGTCATTCCTCATCCTCCAAATCAGACTCTTTTGTTTCCACCTGTTCTTTATCATAAGCTATCCCAAGGAGGGATAGAACCAGGTTTTTATTCAAGGATGTTCTTAGTGCCAAGGAAAGACAATGCTTAGAAACCAGATGTTCTTCGTGTTTCACTGTTGCAGTCATCACATTTGGGTTATCCCTGCCAGGGCAGCCCTCGGCCGGCCCGAATACCAGAGGCTTAGTATTTCTGCATCAGTTGCTGTTGTTTCAGGACTGAGAACAGGTCATCAGTAGTATAAAGTAAGGCAGCCGACACCATTACATCAGGCTTTCTTGCCATGGAGCCTGAAACAGAAGCAGATGAGTGCCGGTCAACTGCTATCTGAGTTTCGTCTTCCGAATTAAAGCTGAAGTCTTCTAAAGCTAAGTACCCCATTGGGGATCCCTTTTTCTTGCACTAACTGATGTCAGAAAAAGTTAACAATTGTCTCGCCTGTGGAAAGCAGATACCACACCGAGACTTTCATTCTTACTGCGTCACTTGCTTAGGCCCAGACCATGATGTTCCCCACTATCGCTTTTGTGCTTTGTTCAACGTCAGAACTGTACATCATTGGGCCCTTATCGTAGCTAGATATTTTCACTTACAGTCCTCGCATTCCGATATGGCTTCTTTAAGCCATCCAACAGCATATCTTCCAAAAAAACATAAGGATAAAGACAAAGACAGATGCCCAAAGTGCTGTACAGTGTGTCTCTCAACCCATCCATTCATTTGCTCACCTTTTTCTCTATCCCATAAAACAAGAGGGAAAGGATCCTGCACTCTCTAGATGTGCACAGACAGCTCAGATTCTATCTAGACAGGACTAAATCATTCAGAAAGTCTGATCAATTACTGGTTAGCTTTGCTGCAGGGGCAGAGGGCAAAGGCATCTCCAAACAAACAATTTCCAAATGGATAGCATACTGCATCCATTTTTGTTACAGGCAACATGGAAAGCCTCCCCCTAAGGGGGTCAGGACTCACTCCACCACAAGCAGCCTCCACCTCTGCAGCTTTCCTCAGAGGAGTCCCCACCGGGGACAATCTGGAGGCTGCCACCTGGACATCTGTTCACACTTTCACCAGACATTGCCACCTGCAAGTTGAGCAGGAACAGAGGAGACCCTCATAAAAGGAAAGCAGATTGGGGGTTCTTCCAATATTTGGTCCATCTGTGGGGAGTTCTTCAAGTAAACCTCTTTGCCTCCTGTCTGAACAATCATCTGGTAAAATTGTCTTCCAAGATTCTGTAGGAGAAGGCCTAAATGACTTGGAAAACAGATGCCTTTTCTTTCCTTTGGAAAGGAATGTTCTATGCTTTCCCACCCTTTCCCTTAATATCCAGGGTACTTTTGAAGATTCAAAAGGAATTCATTAAAGTCAGTGTAGTAATTCCCTTCTGGCCCAAGCAACAGTGGATGTTCTTCATGTTTCACTGTTGCAGTCATCACATTTGGGTTAGCTGCCTGCAGGTAGCCCTCAGCCAGCCTGAATACCAGAGTCTTTGGATTTCTGTGTTGGATGCTATTTCTTCTTCCATGACATCAGGTTGACAGGGGTATAAAACATGCAGCCGACGCCATTACATCAGTCTTTCTTGTCGTGCAGTGCTCGAAGCAGAAGCAGTTCGCAAGTGCCAGTCATCCATCTCCTGAAATTTTCGTTTTTGAGTTTCAGATCTGAAGTCTTCAAAAAAGATAAGTACCCCGTTGGGGATCCTTTTTCTTGCTCCAGCCGATGTCAGTAAAAGTTAACAACTGTCTTGCCTGTGGAAAGCAAATACCTCATAGAGATTTTCATTCTTACTCATCCCCTGTTTAGGCCCAGACCACGACGTCCCTCGCTGTCAGTTTTGTGCCTTGTTCAACCCCTGAACTATTCGTCATTGGGCTATTTTTGCAGCCAATTACTTTCGTACTCAATCTCAGTACTCCGAAATGGCTTTGTTAAGCCATCTGACTGCCAATCTTCTGAAAAAACGTAAGGATAAAGACAGAGACAGACCGCATAGGTCCAAAACTGCAGAAGATGCTTCCGTCAAGCTAGTCGCTAGTCCGCCGGTACTCAGTGAGGCCCTTTCGCAGCCCCTGATACCCGCTACTTTAGATTCGCAGGTCTCTATTGAGACCCATTTGGAGTCCGGTATGCCGCAAGATGCTTCTTCGACTATGGAACCTGTAGATGTCTCTACCTTGGATGGGTCCGGAACCACTGTGCAGGCACTGGCTTCTGAGGGTGTATTCAGGCCTACAGACATTCATATTAAACCGAAGTCATCGTTTCCATCCAGAAGTTCCGAATCCCTCAGGCCAAAAACTCGTACTACGCCTAGAAAACCAATGACCAAATTGCAGGTTTAGGCCTCAAAAATAAATGCTTAGAATGGCTGAAGACCTTATTACCTTAATTAGGGGAAGCCAGCCTTCCCCGTCTAAGAGACCTAGAACTGAATTTCTTTCTGATTCTTCTGATCAGGAATCTGATATTTCTGCTCCTTCTGATTACCAGGATTTACCGTTATCTACTTATGAGGATTTTGATACGGAGGATTCCATTCCCTCTGCTTCCCCTCCAGAAGATCTTTCTTTCGGTGAAACCTTGCTAGCTCCAGCCATTGCATTTTGCAGGCAGAGAAATATTCAAATTTACCCATACTTGGATGATTGTCTGATTCAGGCAGAAAGCCAGGACTTGCTATTACAACACCTGGCATTCATAAATAAACTTCTAACCTCACTGGGATACACCATCAATGAAAAGAAATCTCACCTAGTACCCCCCCAACAGATTGTATTCCTGAGAGCAAGCTTGAACACACCTTCCCAGATGGCATTCCTCACTCCAGAGAAACAAGTTTATTTGACAACCTACTTCAAACTATTGGCCTCAAAACCCCAGCTATCTGCAAGGAAAATACTGCAAGCCCTGGGGTTCATGACCTCTTGCATTCTACTAATTCCATATGCAAGACTGCATATGAGGAAACTCCAATGGTATCTAAAAGCCTATGGTGTCAACATTCCCAGGACCCGGAAACAATGATTTCTATCATTCCTTGTATGAAGACAGAGCTCCTTTGGTGGGCAGAGGCCTGCTATCACAACAAGGGACTCCCTTTCACTGTACCCCCTGCCACTCAAACCCTAACAACAGATGCATCAGACTATGCATGGGTGGCTCACATGGCAGGGCATTGCATTCAGGGCAAATGGAACCTGGGACAGATGCACCTTCATATCAATCAAAAAGAAATGTTAGCTGTACAGAATGCTCTGACAGCCTTCAAAGATCGTATTCTTCCAGGACAACTATTGGTAAAGGCAGACAACACCACAGTTATGTGGTACATAATCAAGCAGGGGGGAACCCACTCGTACCCTCTCTGCAGACTAGCCATGGCTCTGTGGAACACAGCCTTGAGCTAACAAGTGCACCTACAAGCTCAATTCCTACCAGGCAAACTAAATTCACTGGCAGACGACTTAAGCAGAAATCTCATGGACCCACACGAATGGAAACTAGAACTCAAAATATTCAACCTGTTGAGGAACAAATGGGGGACTCCAGAGTTAGACCTTTTTGCCTCCCCTCAGAACTACCAATTGAACAAATTCTGCACAGGAACTCCCCACAGTCAAGCTTGGAAAGTGGATACCCTGTCCTTTACCTGGGAAAGCCTCTCGGTTTATGCCTTTCCCCTTCTGCCTCTCCTCTTGAAGGTTCTACTAAAGATCAAACAGGACAAGCCAAGGACAATTCTGATTACACCAGACTGGCCACGCCAGCACTGCTACCCCCTCTTGTACAGTATGACACTGCTGCAACCATGGCACCTGCCTCAGACCCCTTCCCTGCTGTTCCAGCAGGTGGGCCAGATTCTACACCCTCAGTTTCAAACCCTAAACCTTGCAGCCTGGCTAATTCCTTGAGCTCTCCTCTAGCATCCCTCAGTAAGCAGGTGCTGGATGTCATTCTGGTGGCAAGGAGGCCTAGTACTAGAAAATCCTATGCTGAAAAGTGGAAAAGATACTGTTCCTGGAGCCAGGCTCAGGGGATGGGCACATCGGTGCCCAGCTTACTTCATATTCTACAGTACTTAACAGAAATGCTCCACAAGGGCCTATCATTCTCATCAATTAAAATTCATGCCTCTGCCATTTCGGCACATTATAAAACTGAGCCACCCCTCTTCTCTCATCCCTTGCTAAAACAGTTCCTTAAAGGGGCCAAAAATTTAAGACCCCCCCCCCCAGGAGAGCTCCCACTCCAGCCTGGGACCTTAACTTTGTATTGGAAAAGCTCACTCTTCCCTCCTTTGAGCCAGCTGCAACAGCAGAGTTGAAATTCCTTTCTTGGAAAACAACCTTCCTTCTAGCCATCACTTCAGCAAGAAGAGTGTCTGAATTACAGGCCCTCATGGCAGTGGAACCCTTCATCATCTTCTATGCGGACAGGGTTTCCCTCAGGAATAATCCTTCCTTTATGCCCAAGGTGGTGTCTAGTGTGGCCCTAAATCAGTCCATTCATTTGCCTACTTTTTTCCACCCCTGACGACCTGACGTCATAGAAGAAGAGACAGCATCCGACGCAGAAATCCATAGACTCTGGTATTCAGGCTGGCTGAGGGCTACCTGCAGGCAGATAGCCCATATGTGATGACTGCAACAGTGAATACATTCAAACATCTACATTTATGATAAGTGTACACAACTGTACTTTCTACCTTCTTTTGGAAATGGCCAGGGGCAGTTACCACAAGCTTCCTCACAGACTGGGTCTACTTGCACAAGGACAGGGGTGTTTCATATACCCCTACATCAGTCATATTGAACTGACTGTCTGGAGGATAGGGTCCTAATTCTTCTTAGGCACATGTTTACTGAGGGCATGGTACTAATATAGGCAAGAAAGCCTGCTACTAGAAAATCGCCTATTAGCAAAAGGAAAATATTTTCTAGATGTTGTCAACAACATAAGCAGTACCCATTCAGGGTCAATTGTTCTCTGTTTTTTCAGTATTTGTGTTAGTTACTATACTATTGCCTTTCTTATAACTCCTTCATATTCATTTATTGGCCATTTTAGCATGTCTGCCCATGGATCCTCCTCTTTCAATGCAGTCTCATGAAAATGTTTTTGAAATGGGTTATGCATAAGAGGCCTCCAAGAAAACTGGTGGCCCCTCCTTAAGATCTTAATTTTGTGTTAGAGAAGCTATCACTTGCTCCATTTGAACCAGACAATCTGACTGACTTGAATTTCTTAGCATGAAAAACAGTTTTACTGATTGCTCTGATGTCTGCAAAAATGTTATATGAGTTGCAGACTCTTATTGTGAGTCAACCCTGTTTCATTTTCCATAGGGATAGGGTTTCTTTGAGGACTAATCCTTCTTTTATGCTTAAAGTGGTATCTGAGTTTACTTTAAACCAAACTTTCCAAATCCCCATTTTCTTTCTTGAACTTAAAAATGAGGGAGAAAAAATGCTCCATACCTTGGATGTCCCACAAACAACTCTGGTGCTATCTTGGCAGAACTAAATCTTTCAGATCTTCAGATGAATTGTTTGGTTCTTGTCAAGGTGAGAAGAAGGGGCAACCTGTGTCAAAACAGACCATTTCCAAATGGTTGTCTAAGGCTATTACTTTGTTATACATTTTTAGAAAAAGGTTTTGATTTTAGAAATATTCTAGAAGCTTCTACCTGGTTCTCCGTACATACATTTACAAAGCACTGTCAGCTTGATTCCTTCTCTAGGTCTCGTAGGCCTCCTTGTTTTTTGGTGTTTTTTTTATGCCATTGTGTGGACGTTTATTTATTTTTTGTTTGTAGCATATGCCTTTTAGGGCTTACATATTCCTTTTAGTTAAGTTTACACAATTGTGCTTTTATATTCCCCTTTAATAGAATACTATCTTCTCTGACTAATAACATACATACTTCTGCCTTAAAACAACAATATTATTTTATCATGGTTGAAAAAGTAATGGAATTTACAATATTTAGTTAAACCTCACCCTTACATGCTACCATACTTTCAAAATTTACTCACAATCACATGTATTCTGCTGAGTTACCTGTCTGTATATATACAATGTTATCTTAAACTTGTGTGTCATCTTTGTTTATCTTAAACTGAATGCACCTGCTATCATCAATATTTTTTTTAAGTTTATAATATGCATTTATCTACATTTTACTTTAGTTAGTTCTGTTTAGTGGAGCTTTTCTCCCCGGGCCTCTGCTGTAAAAGGACACATGTCCAGTTGGACTTTCTCAGTAAACAAATGCAAAAATAAATACATAAATATTTACAGTACCACTTGCCTTTGCAACAACAGTATTAATATTTCATATCAAATTTATATCACTTTGATATACCATTTATCATGAACTGCCACTGTCACTGTTACTTTGACTCCCCCAGTTTGGAACCTACAGTTCCAGACCCACTAAATGGGTTGTGAGCTCTAGATTCACTATCTCCATTGTGGTTGGTTGAGTCCAGTCTTTCTTAAATATGAATTTTAAGTGATACCCTGTCTGTATTTAATAAAAGAGCTGGACAACTGGATGGATTCAACCATCATATGACTGGCTTGTCCCTCCTTGAAAGAGAGGCAAAGCCTAAGAGTGGGGCTTGGCAAGGTGGAAATGGCATCTTGGCTCAGTTGCTTTTGAATTCCTTTTATGATTCCTTGAATGTAAATGGCTGTAGTAAGAAAGTTTGTTTTCCCATCTTGTTGCCTTCTCAGTTATATTACTGGAGAGGAGGCATGGTCTATCACCAATGTAAACTCTTAGTCAGTGAGGTAGTATTTTAGAGTAGATAGTACCCACTTTGACATCAAGACATTCCCAAAATAGTAGAATGTGTTTTTGGTCTATTTAATTCTTAACTCAGAACAATATCAAATGTCTTCCCTATCAAAGGTCTGTAACAGCACTCATAGGTGGCCTTAGGCATAGGCCAACTAGGCAGCTGCCTAGGGTGCCACTCTAGTAGGGGCACTTTTCCAGTATTTATTTGGTGTAGATAGACCAGGATGGGGGCATCAAGTGGTGTGGTGGAGGCCACCATGGAGCCCTTTTGCCTAGGGCACCAGTTGACCTAAGGCCGCTCCTGACAGCACTACCCCAACCCCAGACCTATGTCTAATGCATCAGTATGAACATCAAAGGCCTTCCGAAATCCAGATATGCAAAGACAGGCTCTTAATGCAGTATTTTTTTTCACTTGCCTAAAGAATTGTCTGCCTTTACTGTCCACTTCATTTTAAAGGCATTTTTTGCTTTGTCAGGTTTGTAAGAGACATGCTAATTACATAAAATAGGGTACAAAGTTTCAGTAGTGTCCAGCTAAACCGAAGACTGCCCTCACCTGCATCTTAGTGCCTGGAATAGCACAGTATTTCACTGCTACTAGTTTTTCTTTCTTGGGCCTAATAATCCCCCCTACCAATTACAGAACCGAAATATTTTACCTCTGCTATGCCTATATTTCTTGTGGAGGCATTCAGTCATCCTGGATTGTCTCAGAGTTTGCCACTGCCTGTAGCTTAACTAGATGGATGTCACAGTCCTATGAGTATATTTTAACATTAAATTATTATTATTATTAAAAAAAGTGCCAACAGTGTACCCTGCTGGACAGAAAAAGAAATATGCATGTATTATTGTGACTGTTTAAATGTATATGTTTTAACAGAGGATACTGGAAGAGAAAATGTTACTCTCATTCTACCTAACATGAAAATAATTTGAAATTACGCAAACTTTTACACAAACTTCAGAATAAACTGGCTCCCCACCTAAGTACCATGTTCAATCATAGCCTCACATCAGGCTTTGTGCCCACTGAATAGCACACAGCAACAGTTATCCCACTCCACAAAGGGGGAGCCACCACTGATCCCAGGAACTGTCACCCTATTAGCCTGATGAGCCTGGTCTGTAAGGCCATGGAACTTATCATTATGGAACTCATAAACAAAGACATTGGTAACCTTCAAACTCTGGACCCCGCCCAGTAGGGTTTGTGAAAGGCAGATCATGCCTCCTTAACCTGATCAACTTCTTTGAGGCAGTCACCAAAGCCGTAGATGAGGGTAAGGTAGTTCACAGAGCCTATCTTGACCTCTCCAAGGCTTTTGACACAATCCCCCATTCTGTAATTATAGCTAAACTCACTAAACTAGGTATAAATTCCTATGTCACAAGATGGGCTGCCAACTGGCTCACTGACAGAACCCAGACTGTAAAAATTGCAGACGCCAAATCTGACTTCAAACCAGTGACAAGTGGAGTACCACAGGGTTCCGTCCTGGGACCTCTCCTGTTTAGTATCTACTTCTCTGAAGTGCAGGCTAACACAGAAGGCCTTTGTCTAACGAAGTTCACAGATGACTCCAAACTAGGAGCCATAGTCGAGTCCCCATATATGTGGACATCCTACAGAAAGGCCTCACTGAGACAGATGCCTGGTGTCAGAGCCATGGCCTCAAGCTCAACGCCAAAAAGTGCATTGTCATCCCCTTTGGTAAAAACTCTTTACCCATGGACTATCACATAGGTGACAGTCTACTTAATGCCGAATGTGTGATAAGAGACCTTGGGACCTAGGTGGACAGTAGTCTCTTCTTTGATAATCACATCGCCACAGTAGTCAGGAAATCCTTCTATGTGGCACACCGCATCCCAAAAGCATTCTCATCCAGGAAAAAAGAGGTCATTGTTCCCCTCTACTCGACACTCATTAGACCCATTATAGAGTACAACTCCCCTTTTGGAATGCACCTCACAAGACATCTGCAGCAGCTGGAAAGGCCACAGAAGTACCTCACAAAGAGGATTACTGGCCTCAGATAAATGCCCTACACTGACCGTCTCAAAAAACTCCAGCTTTACTCCGTAGCATATCACCTACTCCAAGGCGATCTCTACCTAACATATAAAGCTATGTCAAACCCAGAGCTGTTGGACATGCTACACCTAAAGAAATCCAAATCCCTCAGAGCTACACGCTCTAGAGACCTAAACCTTGTCACCACAATAAACAGGATATGTTGGAGGGATAGATTCCTGTCCCAGAGACTTCCCATACTCTGGAACAAGCTACCCATCTATGTCAAGCAACGTTCCTCATTAGCACTGTTCAAGAAAAATCTTGATGAGTGGATGGGACATAAGAAATACACCCCAGGGATAACTTCTAGGACTCTGCTTGATGGGGGCATAAGAAAATAACTTTCTTGGGTGGCGTAAGCTAGGGAACCTTGTTGGCTAGGCTTATTTAGGCCCCTGAGCTGATAGCCTAGTACCTACCTATGAACCTATTAATTTACTTGGCTTGGGTCATAAAGATTGTATCTTATAGCTCTCAGTGCAGCCAGAGACAAAAACTCTGTACTAGGAAGCTTTCTGGATTGTGTTTGGGGTGAACTAATTGCCACTCCAGAAGGGTGAAGGTTTGAAATTGTTTTATGACATCCAGAAGCTGCAGCACATCTTAGCAAGGCTGTGTGCATGTGTGTGTGTCTGTATGTATGTATTTACTCAGATGTGCTAAATCCTGACAGCTTCTAGCCAAGGGGGTAGCATGGGAACCAGAAATCGGATAACCAGATGTATGTGATGTCATTCTATAATCCATCACTAAAAATGGTATATTAATATTAAGTGAGACTGAAGTCTCATGGCATTCTGTTTCTGGAACCTGACAGAGAAGGACCCCTCACCTACTTAATCTTGCCTTGTTCTAGTAAGTGACCAGGGAATAGTAATTCTTTAGATCAGTCAGGAAATTGTTGTGAGATTGGTTAAGTACTGTTTTTCTGTACTTGTGTGAATCTATTCTTCTGTGCTGTTTTAATATTTCCTGTGATTGAAACCTTGGTGTTTACTGTAAATGGATATTTAGTGCTTTCATGTTCTTTTCTTATTTATTATTAGATATATTTAAACTTTTCATTGTGGTTGGCCTTTTAGAGAATATTTTAATATCTGAGAGTACTTATATAATATATGTGTGTGTGTGTATATGGATATATATATATATATATATATATGGATATATATATATATATATATATATATATATATATATATATATATATATATATATATATATATATGGTGACAGCTCTGGCCACTCCTGGAAGCCTTACTGTTGGTCAAACTGCCATTTGTATTTCACTCAGTATAATTGGGTACCCTTGCAAGTACCTGGCTTTGGAATGTCTGGTGGCAGTGTAACTAACTTATAGTCTGAGCAGAAGGGAGCATAGCTACTAAATCTGTGCCAGCCTTTCAAAGGTGTGTTGCGTGTATGTGTGTTTGTGAAAATCAAATCTCAGAGTGTGTGTATTGCAGCTGCTTGGAGCAGGGACATGAAGCACTAGATTCACAGAGAGAGTGGTGGAGAACTTGGCTTGGACACCTGACTAAATTCTTGACTCTCTAGCTGTGTCAGTGGGGAGTCTTATTGGGGTCCTTGAGGGAGACAGAGAAATCCAGACCGTGGACTGAGTTTGTTCTTAAGGGGAAATTGTGCTTGATGCAGAGAGCTGCATCTGGAAATGCTGGGTGTATCCATTTGTGTTCCAAGTGAATGCCCGTTTCCAGTGCCAGTGGTGAGGATTCAGGCTTCTTGATTAATGGCCCAGAGTAGGGATGTCACACTTGTATTCCAAATTCAGTTTTCAGAAGTGACCACAATAAATCATTTCATGTACTTGGTTAATAAATAAATTAATTAAATAAAATTGCACAGCTGTGGTTTTGGAAATTGCTTAGCTAGTCTGGATATAATTTTTTGTAACATCTCCATAAATCTAAAGAAGCAACTGTATGAGCAGATGAATATGTGAAAAACAGAGTACAAAGGATTGATTCAGATAAAATCACTTTAGGTTACTGATCTAGGAGAGTCTCTCTTTCCCTCTCTCTCTTTGATACCCTACCTGTGGGAGGAATAAAGGCGCCTTGTCGAAATTTTAAGTAGTTTATTCAGTTAAGTAGGTTGATAGATGAGTGTTCTTGTTCTAATACATTACATTCAACAGGCCAGTTATTTGAAGTCTGGTGGGAGGGTCCAGGGGAGCCAATTGGAGAATAATCTGGGAAATGGAAAAACAATGAGTCAGTCCCAAGGCTTAGAGGTTAACCCCTTATTTAAGTATTCCTGAAAGACCTGTGAAGATTTACCAGTACAGCAGCCTGTGTAACCTCATTCTTAGGTTTTTATTTTTATTCTTAACAAGCAAAACATGAGAACACACCATGAGCTACCACTAAAGAACTATGTTGAAGAAAACACTTTCACTTGAGCTTCATCAGGTCCATCTAATATAGAGGTTTACACTTTGATCATTGAACATGCCTGCTTTTATGGAGCTTTCACCAGACTGTATTAGCTTGTTTTGTAACATGTGTAATATGAGAGGCTGTGTCTGCCTTTGTGGGTCTCATATTCCTTGGAGCTAATTATGAAAGCTTTATTACAAAACTTTTTCAGTCTGACCGGTCCTTATCAATGCTTGTATCACAAGTAGTATAAGAGGCCTTTTACCCGGCTCATATTTCCTGAAATACATTATGGAAGACTTATCTTCTGTTGTATAGCAAAAAGGTTTAGTGTGTTTGCTTATAGGAGGCTACTACATACATGATTAATGTGACCAGTCCCCATTCTTCTTTTTGATGAAGACAGACCTTTTTATATGTAGTGGAGGTAGTTATACTTGCTCCCTCTCAGATTTTTGAACAATACATGCAACCAGAGAATAGCTTACAGTGGAAACAAGTCACAGTGCTCATTTTTACAGAGCTCATGGATTTGCCCAAGTAGGAAGAAAAATGTAAGTAAAGTTGAAACCTCAGAACCTTTGGCATAGGTTTTCTGAGGCCATGGAATAAAAATCTCCCAAGTGGTGAACTGCAGAATATACAAAAAAAAATTAATACAAATAAGAATCTCTGATCTTCTTTGAGCATAGGCATACTGTGTCTATGGTATAATGAATACAGCAGTGTGGAGTGGTGCCGTGGGATGACAATTTTCATTGTACTGCAATTTACAGAAATTTACTAAATGCAGGCCAATTGGCTAGAGTATCTATACCTTGTTGCTGTGGGGTAGCTGCGGTGTGAGGGAGAATGTTCCTGGTCTCAGGGCATTGTTATATAGGTTTTCTAGTCTGGTATCGTCTCTGCCAAGCTTCTTCCTGAGTCTTGCAGTTAGTGAGGGTTCTTTTGTTCAGATTCTTCCTCTTCTGTTTCCAGGTAGTGAAATCAGTGAAAAAGAGGGTTAGTTAGTTCTTTGCTTGTTTAGGTAAAGGGCTGGAAACTGGAATGGATTAGGTAGAAGGGCAGTTAGCTAATCTGAGAGAGAGAGGGGTGGAACCATGGGGCCCAGCGTGGGCCTGGATGATGTAAGAGTCTGATGCGATCAGTATGGGAGTGGGCTGTCAATCAAATTACGAGGCTAGTGTTTGGCACCCTTTTTCTCACTCCTAACAACAAAAGGAAATACCAAGTCCCGAAAGAGTAGTAGAAAGGATTTTCAAATAACTGGAAGTTGCTGTTTAAGTTTATGCACTTCATGTGGTAAAAAGCAATTTCAAACTTGTGACAGTTGCTGTTTAAATGTATATACATCTTGAGATAAAAAAATAAATAAAATAGAGTGGCTTGTTTCCCATGTTTACGAGATAAACCATGCCAGGATAGAGGCAGTGATTTATAAATCTAATTTCTTGATTTCTTTTTCATATTAACAACAGCAGTTAGCGTTAACAGTTTGTCAAATCATTGGCTAAACAGTACAGGTGTTTTAGCTGTGGTTAATCAGACAGGTGGTGTGCCACCTTGATTTTGAACATGTTCACAGTTTTTCCTGCATAAAAACAACTGCAGCCATTACAGTGTGCATGGTATATCACAAAAGCAGTGTTGCAGTTAATAGAGGGCTGAGGATGGAGGATGGAATTCAGTAATGCATTGCTGTACCCCCTAGCCAGGAAGTCTTGTAGACTGATTAGATTTTGGGATGAAATCTATAAGCTCTCTGCAGACAAGTGCAGTTCTCATCCCCTGCGATTTATAACATTTCTCTTAATGATCTGGAGATGCATGCTTTTACTGTGCAGCAACATACTAGCTCATTCAAGCCTAAAATGTAATTTTTTGTATATTTCCATTTCACACCCATAGTTCCTTATGGTGTTCAGATCCTTCTGGGGTTTGGCTTCTTTACGTAACTCACCAGCTAATAGACAGCATTAGAAAGATCAAGGGGTTCTAACAAAATGACACTAAGATTGTTAATCTAGGATGTGTTTCATAAAAGAAATTATTCACTATTTGTCACTTTTATTATTCATATTTGTACTCATATTCTCAAGACTGAGAGACCTGTGTGTTACTGAGGAGTATGATGTGGCATGCCATGGAGGAAGACAGGGAAATTTGCTGTCAGTATCCATTTATATCATACTATACCTGAGATTTTACTAGTTGTTTGTTAGAAATTATGAAAATAAATAATATTTCTGTATGTACTTAATATTTGAAACAAGTGACTTAGAA
This sequence comes from Protopterus annectens, assembly GCF_019279795.1. Taxonomy (NCBI): domain Eukaryota; kingdom Metazoa; phylum Chordata; order Ceratodontiformes; family Protopteridae; genus Protopterus; species Protopterus annectens. Next base: position 954,967,396 of record NC_056745.1, read on the forward strand.
ACTGTAACATGACATCAGGTGAAACCTTAAATGTTGTTGAATAAAACTGTCTTTGATATATGCACTGTAAGTTGCACATGTTGAGAGATATTCGGTGTCATTTATACTAGTTATACAATTACCTTTATGCTTTCATATTTCAGTAAATACCTCAATAAGCAAGCACTCATAGAGGAATGTCTTGTTTTCATGTAAAAGCTTATCTCTGGTTAACAAAAATGTTCTAACAGTATATGTCTAGGTTGTACAGTTTCCAAGATATGAGAATTTATTTGTGAAAATTTAACTATTTAATTTGGGGTTTGTGTGCATTATAATATAGTATTTATGGAAAGACTATGAATGTGCTGTCATATCACTGTAAAGAATACTTCTTACTGATAACATTGCTATTTGTGCAGTTTTGATAGTTTGTATTGCTCACGGAATGTTTACATTTGCCTGTCTTATGCGTTTTAAGTTTATTTGCTCAAAAATGCAAGCTGTGTATAGGCTGCTTAAGGTGCAACATTCTACACCACATAGGTGTTGGAATCTAACCCTGGTTGGTTTTCTGAACAGGTTATTGCAGTGGCTTTTATTTTCAGTGACCTTAGATATGGTTATGTCTAAAAAGCTGACCAAGGACTTGTGAGAGGTTGTGAATCTCAGTAAGCTAGTGGAATTACTGATATGGTTATGAAAGTCATTCATTGTGGCTACATTCCCCTCCCAGATGATAAAGATGTCATCAATGAAATGAAGGTTGCATTTCATCAATGTAAAATATGGGCTTTAGTACTACCTCATCCTTCCATTTTCCAAGACCCACATTGGCCAGGCTTGGGGCCATTTTTGCCCCCGTAGCTATTCCAGTACGTTTGCTTATAATAACTGTTATTAAAAATGAAGTCATCATTCCTAAGGGTTAGATCCAATAACCCTCCTAAAATGTCTGTTCCTCCTGGTGGTACATTCCTGTCCTTTTCATATGCCTCTGTTACAGCTTGAATATAGTAACTGTGGAAGCACAGTGGTTCCACATTATGTGATCAGGATTGTGGAGTTGCTAACTGGAATATCTCTAATTTCACCCAGAAAATCCAGAGAGTCTAAATACAAGATTTGTTGGCATCTGCCTTCGGTTTTGTCAGAGCATCATGGTAGATGAATATTGTCTCAGTTATGGAACCACCACTTGCCACTTGTGGCCTCTAAGGAGGATCATAGATATTCTTATGGGGGTTATGGACCCCAGAGAAGCTTGGTATTTTTGGGGGGGAGGGGGGGGTGACCAAAAGTCAAAAAGCTTGGCATCTAGTAAATAATTCTCATGCAGCATTTTTAGTTGCTCTCTCATATTATTATAAGCAACATTCACAGTGTTAAAAGCATATTTAATGTAAAACCCCGTATTGTCAAGCGTGGCCTCACTCTTGCAGTTATAAGTGGGTGTATCTGTGACTAGGATATCTAGTCATAATTCTATGAGTCTTACCTTTGCTCAGATTTTTTTAGAGCAGCCAGTTCCTCATTGCTAATGTTGTATAACTTCTTCCTAGGTGGTTTACTGAGGGCCTTGCAGATATCAGCCTTGCATTTGCTTTCATACGCACTTAGGGTAAGGTGCAAGGGGGGGGGCAAAAGTCACTGTGCTTTTTCCACTTTATACCATTGTCATCATTTCTGTCAGTGTTGCTGCCATCCTTATTTGTGTCATTGAAAAAATACTTTCAGATTCAATTTCCTCACAGTTTAACAAAGATTTCTTGCTCTAGCTGAGTCAACAGTTTTGTTGAGTGTTTCCAGATTTCAGTCCTGTTTTATAGGTTTATAGGTTCATAGATTGGTACTAGGCTATCGGCCCTAGGGCCTATACAAGCATAGCCATAACAATTCCCTGGCTATTTCTTCCAACAGTATTTACTTCCCTAGACCCCTGTCTAGCAGGGCGACTGACATGATCCCCAGGGTGAATTTACTTTCTCCCATCCAATCATCAAGGTCCTTTTGAAGAGGGCCAAAGAGGCACTCTGTTTGACATGCATGGGCAGTCTATTTCAGAGTCTGAAGAGTCTCTGGGTCAGGAACCTATCCCTCCAGCACATACCTCTCAACCTCTTAGAGTAAGAAATCTGGACAAAGCCATTAAAAAAGTGGTACAAATAGGGGCAATTTTGAAATATTGCTCTTAAAAACTTGATAGCATAACAGGTTTTGCATTAGCATTACTTTTCTAAAGGTTATAAAGTCTAAAACTCAAATATCTGTCATTATTTTCAAACTTCAGTCTTTATTGATTTGCCACTAATTTGCCAGAAAGCCACAATTTTATAAAACAGACCAAAAATAAAAGGCAAAAATCTGGACATTCTGCAAAAATCTGTAGAGTTGAGAGGTATGCGAGTCCAGCATGTTTTGTTCATTGGGATGACAAGGGTTAGATCCCTGGAGCATGCATCTCTGAGGGATTGGGATTTCTTTAAGTGTAGCATGTCCAACAGCTCTGGATTTGACATCGCCTTGTATGTTAAGCAGAGATCGCCTCTGAGTAGACGATATGCGATAGATTATAGGTGGAGTTTTTTTAGATGGTCAGCATAGGGCATCTGCTTTAGGCTTGTGATTCTTTTAGTGAGGTATTTCTGCAGCCTTTCCAGTTGTTGCAGATGTCTTGAGAGGTACATACCAAATGGGGCGTTGTATTCTATAATGGGTCTAATGAGGGATGAGCACAGTGGGACAATGACCTCCTTTTTTCTGGATTAAAAGCCCTTAGTGATGAGGTGTGCCACATAGAAGGATTTCCTGACTGTTGTGGCGATGTGGTTATCGAAGGTGAAACCACTGTCCACCTGTGTCCCTAAGTCTCTTATCACACTTTCAGTGTTTAGTGTACTGCCACCTATGTGGTAATTCATGGGTACATGTTTTTTCCCAAAGGGGATAACTATACATTTCTTGGCATTGAGCTTGAGCCCATGGCTGTGGCACCAAGCATCTGTTTCTGTAAGGCCTTTTGTAGAATATCCACATCATTTGGGGATTCAGTAAGGGCTCCCAGTTTGCACTCATCCCTTAGTGTTGGCCTGTACTTCAGAGAAGTAGATGGCAAACAAGAGCGGTCCCAGGACTGAGACCTGAGGTACTCCACTTGTCACTTGTCTGGAGCTCGATTTGGAGTCAGCTACTTTTACAGTGTGGATTCTGTCAGTAAGCCAGTTGGCAACCCATTGAATGACATAGAGATTAGTGCCCAGCTAAGTAAGTTTATCTATGATTCCAGAGTGGGGGATGGTGTTGAAAGCCTTGGCGGGGTCCAGATAGGCTGTGTGGACCACCTTACCCTTGTCCATGGCTCTGGAGACTGATTCAAAGAAGTCAATCAGGTTTAGGAGACAAGATCGGCCCTTCACAAACCCAAACAGTGTGATGTCCAGTGTTTGCAGGTTGCCAATGTCTTTGTTTATAAGTTCCATGATAATACCTTCCATGGCCTTGCAGATCAGGCTCGTCAGACTGATGGGGCGGTAGTTCCCGGGATCCAAGATGGAGCCCCCCTTATGGAGTGGGATAACTGTAGCTGTGCGCCACTCAGTGGGCACGAAGCCTGAGGTGAGGCAATGATTAAACATTACACTTAGGTGAGCTGCCAGTTCATTTTGTAGTTCATGTAGTCCACAGCCTGGGATCTGGTCCCATGGATGCTGTATTCTTAGCTTTAGAAAGTGCGTTTTTTACCTGTGTGGCTGTTATTACCGGAATTTGGCAATTTGTCGGTATTGAGATGGGCCCTTTAGGGGGTGGGAGGGGGGTGAACTTTGCACTGAATCAATCTGCCAGGATATTGGCAATATCCTTGGGATCAGTATATTTAATGCCATTCTGTTATAGCTCAGAGCAGATCTGAGCATTGCCATTTAGATTCTTGACATAGCTATAGAATGCCTTGTGGTTGTCTTTGGAATCTTTGGCAGTTTTATTTTCATAACTAGCTTTGGAGGATTTTGAGAGATCTCAGCTTCTTACTGAGGCTGGTAAGGGAGTTTTTTGCATCCTGGGATTTTCCCCTTTCCTGCAACAGTTTCTTCCATTTGTTGTAAAGTTTGTTTATGGCAAGGGACCACCAGATTGGCTTCCTTTTTTTGGAGGAGAGCATCTTGGTTCTATTTGGGATGGCACGATTCATGCACAAGTGGATGTGCTCGTACAGTGCCTTAGATTTGGATTCAACAGTCAAACTTTCAGTTCCCGTCTGCATGGGTGTCATGAAGTTTGTCACTTCTGACTTGAGTAGCATGAAGTTGGCTTTGGAGAAGTTTTTTAGAGTGGTTTCCTTACGGGGGGGGGGGGATGGGATATAGATGTCAAGGGTGATTAGCTTATGGACAGACCTGACCAACAAGGGGGTGACCATAGGTGTGGAGCATCGATTTCCCATGTTGGTAAAGACCAGGTCTAGGATATTGGAGCCCCTGGTGGGACTAAGGATTAGTTGATCCAGGGCATTGGAATTTATGAATTCCAAGAACCACTGGGCAAAGGTGTTGGTACACGAGTAAGTTTCCCAGTTAATGGCAGGGTCATTGAAATCACCCAGTATTAGGGTGTTTGGTTGTATCTTAATATTTTCCAGTATGTTTAGAAAGGTGTAGTGAGAATCTTGGGGCATGGTGGGGGATCTGTAGCAAGCAACAATTTGGTTTGCAGTCTTACCTAGTGTTAGTTGCACCAGGAGAATTTCAGACGCATTGTATTGGGCAACTGGCTTGGTGTTTTGAATATCCTTGGTGAATATGGACACTCCTCCACCTTTAGTGTTTTGGTCTTGGTTTAGTGGCCGAAAAATGTGGTAAGAGTTGTATTCTGGTATTGCAGGGGTGCTCTCTGGAGCCTTGAACCAGGTCTTAGTTACTGCACAGATATCGATGTTCTCCATTTTTAGGAGTGCCTCGAGTGAGTGCATTTTGAGGTTTAAACTTCTATCATTGAATAGTATTACCTTCAGTTTTTTGTATGCTTGTACCTGTTACGGTGGTGGTTTTGTCCTTTGAACTTTGTGGTTTATTATTGTTTCTTGTGGGTCCCTTCTGTTGTGTGAATCTCTCAAAGTCCCTCAGCACCTTGCCCCTTCTATGACCTGATCCTCTGTTGTTGGTGCCAATGTGAGACCTCAGAGTCAGAGTGAAAGACTGCTCCATTGTGTACCTCCCTGTGGGAGTCTGGTGGTTCCAGTTGGTGGGCGTCTCCCTCTGTGATATTATCTTCATATTGGTGGTGGGTGTGCCTATTTCCTGGTGGCCCTGGTGAAAATCCTGCCTCTTTTCTCATTCTGCGTCTCTCTGGTCAATAATTGATGTGGCCAGGCCCCCCTTGTGTTCCAAACTCATTCTTGGGGTGGTGGTTAAATTTGTCTTGCTTCCAGTGCCTAATCAAATGATCTGAAGTAGTTTACTTCATTTGGTCTTCAACCTTTGGGTTTCGGATCCACATTGGATCTGACACGGCTGCATTTTCCATCTATGGATCTGAGCTCCAAGCTCCAAGCTCCTCCTCTTACCCATAATGTCCCCCGTCTCCCATTTCCCTTCAGATCTTGTTTGTTGCCATCATGGTTGCAAGTGTGGTTCTGAGCTCCAGTGTAGTAGTTCACGTAAATGTGTGTAAAACTTTATTTTTCTGTCCTATTTTCTTCCTTATATCTTTTCTTCCTCCCCGCGTCTGCATCAGACAAAAAAAAAAGAAGAAAGCTTTCTTTTCTTTCTCGTACTTTCTCTATAGTGTGTGTGTGTGTGTGTGTGTGTGTGTGTGTGTGTGTGTGTGTGTGTGTGTGTGTGTGTGTGTGTGTGTGTGTGTTTGGGCCTGGTACAGGGATGGCAGAAGCCCCTAAAGCAGGTTTTAGAAAATGCACAGAGTGTGGCCATAAGCTATCTCCAGCAGATGGACACATGCTGTGCAGACCACCTTAAGTCCCCCTGTCCTATTTGTGCTGGCTTCAACCCCAGAGCAGTTAACAACAGGTGAGACAAGCTTATCCTTAAAGGTCTGTTTCCCTCTTCAGGGACTACAGTTCCTTCTTTCCCCGCAGTGGGAGCAGCAGCTGCTGCTGCATCTTCTTCTACTACTTCCCCTGGCCTCTAGGACTCAAACTCCTGCCAGGAGGTCCGGGGAAGGGGACAAGTCTAAAAAAGACTGGTCTCACAAGTAGTCCCCCAAACGCTCATCGCAGGCAGGACCGCCACCCAAAGTTAGGCCTCCAACTAGGCCTGGGTGTCCTTGGCTACGTTCCCCTAGGTTTTCCCCCTAAGCCCGAGGAGACTTGTAGCCAGTCCCCAGCTAGGTCTTCTCCCCACTAGCACTCCAGACTGGTTTTGGTGGTGTCTTCCCACTCCACCCAGAGTCTCAGTGAAGCAGAGATGGACAAGATGATGCGGAGATTTAGCCACACTCAGATCCAGATAGGGGTCTTGCCAGTGCCCTCTCCCACTGGAAAGGGCTCCTTGCAACCTTTTTTCTGGCCGATACCTTCTCCAGTCCGACCGGCAGTTTCACAGTTTTTGGATCCGAGGACCCTCGGGGTTGAGGAGTTGGTGCCGATGATACTATTTACCATAGGTTCATACTAGGCTATATGCCCGAGGGCATTTACAAGCCTAGCCCATAGTTTTGTGGCTTACGCCACCCCTTTAGTATGGGGAACTATACCCATTATTTTGCTGTGCCTCTGTTGAGCAGTGACACTGAGGTAATCCCTGGGATATATCTGCGATCTCCCATCCATTGGTCAAGATTTCTCTTGAACAAGGCCAGCGAGGTGCTCTGCCTCACATATACCGGGATTTTATTCCACAGCATAGGGAGTCTTTGGGTGATGAATCTATCCCTCCAGCACGTCCTATTAATAGGCGTGTCGAGGTTTAAGTCTCGCGCCCTTGTGGCTCTGACGGATCTAGATTTTTTGAGGTGAAGCATATTCATCAAATCTGGGTTTGACATGGCCTTGTATGTTAGGCAAAGGTCACCTCTGAGCAAGCGGTAAGCGACTGAATAGAGCTGGAGTTCTTTCAGTCGGGCAGCATAGGACAGATGTTTGAGACCCTTTATCCTTTTGGTGAGGAACTTTTGTGGCCTCTCCAGCTGCTGCAAGTGTCGGGTCAGATACATTCCGAATGGGGCATTGTACTCAATCATTGGTCTGATGAGTGATGAGTATAGGGAGACTATGACCTCCCTTGATCTAGATGAGAATCCCTTCATGATAAGGTGGGCAATGTAGAAGGTCTTCCTAACTACTTTAGCTACATGGGTGTCGAATGACAGACTACTATCAACCTGGGTCCCCAGGTCCCTGATAACTTCTTCTGTACTCACTATTTGTTAGCTAGGGGTAACCTTGTTTTTCCCGAAGGGTATGACTATGCATTTTTTGGCATTTAACTTTAGGCCATGGCTCTGGCACCAGTTATCCGTTTCTGTGAGACCCTTCTGAAGGATATCTGTGTCAGATGTGTTTTCTACTATGGCGCCCAGTTTGCAGTCATCTGCAAACTTTGTCAGCCATAACCCTCCTGTGTTTGCTTGTACTTCGGAAAAGTAGATGCCAAACAAGAGTGGGCCCAGGACTGAGCCCTGTGGTACACCACTTGTGACAGGCTTTGAGTCTGACATGGCGCCAGCAACTCTGACCCTGTGGGTTCTGTCACTCAGCCAGTTTGCAACCCATCTTGTGATGTATGGGTTAACATTTAAGCTGATGAGTTTTTCAATGATACCCGAGTGGGGTATTGTATCAAAGGCCTTCGCCAGATCGAGGTAGGCTGTATGGACTGCCTTTCCCTCATCAATGGCTTTGGTGACTGTTTGAAAAAGTCAACCAAGTTTAGAAGGCATGATCTGCCTTTGACAAAGCCAAACTGGGATGGATCCAAAGTCTGCAAATTCCCTATGTCTTTATTTATGAGGTCCATTATGATCCTCTCCATGGCTTTGCAGATAAGGCTTGTCAAGCTAATGGGCGGTAATTTCCAGGGTCGGTGGAGGCACCGCCTTTGTGAAGTGGGACCACAGTTGCAGTGCGCCACTCCCTGGGTACGTATCCAGAGGTAAGACTATGATTAAACAGCTGTCCTAGCTGTGGGTTTAATTCCTCGTTGAGTTCGTGGAGCACACAGCCGGGGACACCATCAGGTCCCATGGATGCTGTGTTTTTGCTTTGGAGAGAGCAGTTCTCACTTGGCGTTGGAGATGTTTGGGGGCTGCAATCGCTTGGTATAGATATCTCTCCTTTTGGGGAGGGGAGAAGTTTGCACTGAACCTGTCAGCCAGTATGTTGGCAATGTCTGTAGGATCAGTAATCTTCACATCATTTTGAACTAGTTCTGAGCATATCTGGGAGTTTCCTCCCAGGTTTCTAACATAGCTAAAGAAGGCCTTATGATTGTCTTTTGAGTCTTTAGCTATTTTTCTCTCAAAATTTGCTTTGGATGATTTTATGAGAGCTCTTAGTTTTTTACTTATAGTGATCAAGGGTGTCTTACCTTTTAAGGATTTTGCTCTATCTTGTAGTAGCTTCCTCCTTTTGTTGTAGAGTTTGTTTATGGCTGGGGTCCACCAGAGTGGACGCTTGCCTTTGGTACAAAGAGTCTTTGTTTTGCTTGGGATTGCCTTATCCATGCAGTCCTGCAGGTGCTGGTAGAAGGCATTTGTAAGTGATTCAGCGGCTTGAGTACTGTTTTCCGTCGGCTCGGGGCCTTAAAGGAGACCACACTAGTCTTTAGAAGTGTGAAGTCGGCTTTGAGAAGTTCTTTACTGTGGTCTTTTTATTTCAGGTGGGGTGGGATGAGGACCTCCAGCGAGATTAGTTTGTGATCTGATCTCACCAGTGAGGGGTATACTTCGGTGTTGAACATTGTGCTCCCATGTTCGTGATGATGAGATCAAGTATGTTTTCTCCTCTTGTGGGGATGGTGACTAGTTGTTCCATGGCATTTGAGTTTATGAATTCCAGGAACTTTTGGGCTAGGGTGTTTGGGCTTGAGTAGTGTTCCCAGTCTATATTAGGGTAATTGAAGTCACCTAGTATGATGGTGTTTGGTGATACATTTATCCCCTCTAGTGTTTTCAGGAAGGCCATGTAAGGTTCCTGAGTTTGTGAGGGTGGCCTGTAACATGCTACAATTTGCAGAGCAGTCTTGCCTATGGTTAATTGCACCTGGATGGTCTCCGATGCATCGTGCGTTGCCACCAGTCTTGAGGTGTGGGTGTCTTTGATGAATATGGATACCCCCCCTCCTTTCTTCGTATTGTCCGGATTTTTGGGGCGGAACGCATGATAAGAGGTAAAACCTGATAGTGCTGGGGTGCTCTCAGGAGCCTTGAACCAGGTTTCTGTCACTGCACAGACATCGATGTTCTCCATACTGAGAAGGGCCTCGAGTGCGTGCATTTTGAGATTTAGACTTCTGGCATTGAGCAGCATTACCCTTAGTTTTTTTCCTTTTTGTGTTCTAGGGTGGTAGGTTTAGAATTTGAGCCTTGCCTAAAAAGGCACTATGGGGTGGCAAGCGCCTTTCCCAATATCCGGAATCCCAGGGGTGACAGGTGCAAGCCGTCCCTTGCGACGCAGCGTGGCTTGTCCAGCATGTCATCCCAGGCAGACAGACATTGGATCCCCTTTGAATGACACCAGAGTTTAAGCCAATTGTTAAAGCTGATCATCTTATCTCTGTATTGTGGCATCATTCTTGGTGAAGGTAGGATACTGCTCAAGGTCATGGTCATACCTGCCTGGGCTACATAATCAGAGAGCTCCTCAATGTCTCTTTTCATGTAGTCCAAGGAGGTACGTCTCAGGTCGTTTACACCAGCGTGGACAATGACTGAGTCATATTTGTACCTGCTGTTGAGAGACCTGAGTGCTTGCGTTATGTGGCGGATTCTAGCACCCGACAGGCAGCTTACTGTGACCTTCTCCTTACTCAGTCTGGTGGCGGGACGTCAGTGTGTCTGACTATGGAGTCACCAATGACTAGTGTGTCTGGCATTGTGTTTGGCCTTAAGGGCTGTGACTGTTTGACACTCTGACTGTGAGGTCTATGTGTTGCAGGTGTTGTGTTCTGAGGTGGTAGTTGTTTGGGTGTCTGCTTTGGTGGCCTCTGCTGTTTTGGTAGATTTTTGATCAGAGCCGCCAAGTATGTCTTTGTGTGTTTATGTGTATGATTTGAGGTTGTGATGGTACTATGTGAGACTGGGTCTATAGTGTGTGTGGTAACCTTCTCCTCCTGACTGGTCTTGCCAGTCCTATGTTGAGAGAGCTCAGCCTCCAGTTTGGCCGTATAGTTGTATCTCTCGCATGTATTTGTGTTTTGTGGGAGGAGGAGAGGGTTGTCTGTGTACATGAGGCAATTGTAACATTGCCTCAATATTCCAGGTTCACCAGCTGAGCAGGAGAGGACACTAGCAACTGATCCCTCGACATGCTAGAAGGACTAGACAAAAAACTTTAAAAGAGATTCCGGGGACGTGGTGACCGAGAAATGGGGTTTGCCTTTTGGGGTGCTATCTATAAGAGTGCCGTATCAAGGTAATAAGTACTGTAGGAGCAAGTGCTAGGTTTAACAGATAGAGAAAAGTCTACTTGGAGTCAAGTAGAGATGATCTTTTTAGGTATTAGAGAAAGTGCTAGTAACAGGGATGCTTAAAGGTAAGATTGAAAAGAATGCACTCTGCAGTGTGCACTAGAGAAGTTAGATATGAAGTAGGTAACTTGAGTTTTACCTGTTTAAAAAGTTAAGGTTTAGTGGAGAGTTACTATTTTTAAAACAGCAAGATGGACTGAAAGCGGTGGTTACTTTTGTATTTTGGTACTATGAAATACTGTAGGATGGCCAATAAATTTAAATAATTGAAGGGGTGGGATTTCAAAAGTGATGGTTTTGTGATTACTCACATAAGCCAGTGAAAGTAGAGAGAAATGAGATATATGGTCAGATTAACATAAGAGGCGGGCAACTAGAAAGACAGTGGTATTTAACAAGACAACTTAAATGGGTGGGAGGGACGGGAAAAATTCTGCCTGACTCAGAACAGAGAGAGCTGTGGTCTCTTTTGAAGTTTTAATATGCTGTTAAACAGAATGCAAGCAAAACACAAGGTAAAGAAAACAAACTACAGTATTCAAAATATAGAAAGGCAATACAGAAATACAAAAAATAACAGCAAACTAACCTTTCCTTCACAGCATGTACCTCGATGCCAGCTGTCACCTTGAGCTTGTCGGACCTGACAGGAATCAAATCCAAGCTCTCGGAGGTGTGGCCTCTGGGTCAGATCTGAGGGGGTGCTGTCTGGTACAAGTGCCTCGGAGCAGAGCATCGCATTCGACATCTTGGATACTGGATACTCGTCTCTGACTCCCCTGTCGAGTCGGGGAGATGGCCCCATTTGTACTTCCCAGGATGTTCGTTCCCCCTCAGCATTCGACATGGTGGAGAGGGTTCTCGTGGTGTCATGGCCTTTGACCATCTTGTTCTCAGACTCTGTCCAGACCCCCTCAGCTCTGTGTGTGGTTTTGACCATCTTGCCGTCTCAGGGACAGCCCATGCTTGCTATGCCCGAGGAAGTTCTAATGTTGGAACAGCAAGAGGTTTGTGAGTCTCCCCCAGAGAGTCACCCTGAGGAGGTGCCTCGCAAATGAATGTGTAAGAGGAGGCACTTGGACTCTCCACTAGAGCCTCTCACAGAAGACATGGACTTGGATGAAGGTGGAAGGTTCCCCAAGGTCACCCCCCCAAGGAAGTCATCTTTGGAAACATCATGGAGCTCCTCCGCCAGAGGAGGATGGTCAGCCCCAAAACTGACGTCAGACGAGTCTGTGTTTGACTTTGGCCCATCTACCTCTTGGGTGTCCTCTCCTGCTGATCCACTAGTGGATCTGATAATCTCTAGGGCATGGAAGAGCCAGACACCATAGACCCTATCCCCAAGCGCTCTGACAAAGTTTTGAGTCCCCATCGGACAGGATGCATTGCAACAAGGGGGTCCACGGTAAATGCGATGATGGTGGCGGTTGCCACCAAGAAGGAGCTAGTGCAGGAGAGCTCCATAGTTCATCCTCCTGATCGAGAATCAAGGGTGATGGCCCATTTTGGGAAGCGAGTATATGCTTCAACAACATTTTCTGGGAGGGCGCTGAACTATATGGCACACGTCATTCAACTCCATAGAGATCTGGTGAAAGAAATCACCTAGTTGACCCCAGAGTCTGTGTCGGCAGTTGACAAGAAGACGTTCTCTGCCCGAATGGCCACTCTCAAAGTGGTTGCTTATACATCCATGTGACTTCTGTCTCATGCCATTGAGTGAGCCGCAAGGGCAGCCGATACTGGCGTTGCCATCAGGCATCACGCCTGGCTCCGGTTGTGTCAATTCTTGGTGCCCTTCAAGGCTTCTTTCAACAGTGCCCCATATGATGGTTCCTCTGTTTTCGGGAAATCGGTGAAATCGCAGGTCCAGAGTGAGAAAGATGGGAAGACACTGTCTGCCGACTGGATCCACTTCTCATCTCCTCAAAGATCCTTTTCTGGAAGTCTCAGGCATCTTCCTGGGATGCTCAGGATTCTCCTTGCCCCAGAGGCAAATGGGGTTATGACAGACGCCACCCTAGAGGCAGTGGGGGGCCCTAGGAATTTCGGGTCCTGAGTATCTTTCTCTGAGAAACCCGGGCAGCAGGCCTGAAGGCAGTTGGGGGTCACTTATCACTGCACTCAAAAGCATGGCAGTCCATTACAATAGATTGTTGGGTGTTGCAAATCATATCTGGAGGAATATTTTGTTCCTTTCAAGGAGCAGCTCCATCCAACCAAGCACCTCCCAGACATCCCACCCACACAACAGGAGGAGGCAGTGTTAGAAATAGGAATGCTGCTGAAGAAACAAGTCATCCAACTGGTCCTCCTAGATCAGTCCAGATTCGGCATTTATTCCAAATTCTTTTTAGTGCCAAAGAAAATAGGGGACCTCAGACCAATTTTGGATCTGTCCACAGTGAACCTGCCAGTAACCAAGGCAAAATTCCAGATGGTCACTCTTCAATCTATCCTGCCCCTTCTGCAGGCCAAAGACTGGTGATGCTTAATCTATCTCCAGGATGTGTACTACCACATCAAAATGGACAGGCGCTCCCGGAGGTTTTTTCGCTTCCTGCTTGGAGCCAGTCATTATCAGTTCAGAGCCCTTCCCTTTGGTCTCACCACAGCCCCCAGGGTGTTTACCAAGGTGATCGTGGTTGTAGCTGCTCACCTGAGCCTTCAGGGCATTCAGGTCTTTCCTTATCTGGATGATTGGCTCCCTGCTCAGAACATCTACTGTGCCAAGCCAGGGCTTATTTCATCTGGCTAGTGAACAAACTCTGGGCATTACTATCAATCTGAAAAAATCTTGTCTGGCTCCAGTCCAGATTCTGGACTTTATAGGAGCACGTTTGAACACTATTCAAATGAGGATATTCCTCTCTTCAGACAGGATATGCAATCTAAGATTACATGTTTTACAAATTCTTCATGCATACATATCGACAGCCGAAGCAGTTCTAAGGGTGTTGAGCTCCATGCTGGCCATGATCAATCTCTTGCCGATGACTCGCTTTCATATGAGAGTGCTTCAGTGGGCGCGTGTGGTCCAGTGGTCCCTGTTAGACCTTCTTCTATATAAAAACCACCAAAAAGAGCTGGAATGCGCACCAATTTCAAGACTTCAAGGCTTTAATCCAAAAAACTTTCCAACTTTAGCTACATGCTTTCGGAGGATACAGTGACCCTCCTTCTTCAGAAAACGATAGTATCTGTACGAAAACTATAAATGTAGGTTTAATGGCAAGGGTTACCACAAAAGATATCTCTCAGTAGTGCTCTCTCATCGAGCAGTTTTTCGCTGTATAAAATGGCCGCCACAAAAGACGGGGGCTTACCCAGCTAGGGTGGAGAGGCACTGCTCAGGAAGGACAGTCCAAGGCATGTGATCTTCCTTCGAGACCAGTTTGCATATCAACGTTCTAGAGATGAGGGCATTCATTCTTGCATTGCAGGCCCTTCATGCCCATCTTCCTCTCTAGGGATGATTGCAATTCAGACAGACAATATGTCAGTGGTCTGGTACATTGGCAAACAAGGGGGAACCAGATCTTACCCCACTGTCGAGAACCCATGAGAGTGTGGGAGTGGGCAATCTCCACTGGCCACTTTCTAGTAGCAACGCACATTCCAGGGCGGTCCAACATGCTAGCGGACAGGCTCAGCAGGTCTATCCTGATGCCTTATGAGTGGTCTCTGAATCCTTCAGTAGCAGAACAGATCTTTCTAAGGTGGGGCCATTCTTGCTGCGATCTCCTCACATCTCCTTTCAGTGTGAAATGCAGTGAGTTTTTCGCTCTGAACCCCCTGGAGGGGTAAGCCCTCAGAAATGCACTGGTTCATGCTTGGCCTCCTGGCTTCCTCTATGCTTATCCTCTGCATCCTCTCATGTTGAAGTTTCTTCAGAAAGCTCGATGGCTGTGGAGTACTGTGATCCTCATCACCCCATTCTGGCCTCTCCAGGTTTGGTTTCCTTTACTGTGGTCTCATCTGGTAGTTCCTCCATGGACATTAGATCCAGTTCTGGATCTTCTTTCTCAGCCCTCCTGGATCCCTCACCCAGATCTGGACAGACTGAAGCTCATGGCTTGGCTGCTCCAGTTCCCATGATTATCAGGACTCCTGGATTGTCAACCCCTGTTAAGTCCATTTTGGTGGTGGCTCCCCAATCCTCCACCAGAAAGGTGCATCATAATAAATGGAAACATTTCACCATATGGGCCACTCAGCAGGCCTTGGATCCCTTTACTGCACCTCTTTTGGCAGTCTTAGATTTTCTGATGAGTATTTTTCATCAGGATGCTATTTCCTCTACAGTTAAGGTACAATTGGCAGCTATTTCTAATTTCCATGTGGGAGTGAATACGTCTTCCCTGGCTTCTTCAAAACTTTTTAAGACTTTCCTTAAAGGTGCTTTTCTTCTTAGAACCCCAGTTAAGGACCCTACATCTCCTTGGGATCTTACCTCAGTGTTACAAGCTTTAGTTTCTGCACCCTTTGAACCTGCAACTTAGTTGATTTGCACTTTTTGACCTGGAAAACTGCTTTCTTGGTTGCCATTACCTCAACCAGAAGAGTGTCAGAGCTGCAGGCTCTCTATCAAAATGTCTTACATGATTTTTCACAAAGACAGAGTGTTGCTGTGCACTAATCCATCTTTCCTTCCTAAGGTAGCCTCGGAAGCCAATATTAATCAGACTATCAATGTACCATTTTTTTCCTTAACTTCCAAAACAAAGGGGAATACAAGCTGCATCTGCTTGATGCCCATAGACAATTGAGATTTCACATACACAGGACGAAACCTTTTCATAAACCTGATCAGCTGTTCATGTTTTATGCTTACCCCTTCTTAGGCAAGTCAGTTTCTAAGGTTACAATTGCTCACTGGATTTCCTAATGCATTGTTCAAGCCTATGCTGTGAAAGGCAGGTCTCTTTTGGGACAATTGAAGGCACATTCTACCTGATCTATGGCTATATCAGCTAATTTCTGGTCTAGGTTGTCTCTGCACGATATCTTTTCGGTAGCCACTTGGTCCTCATCTCATACCTTTATTTCTCATTACAAGCTGGACATTGTGTCTAGGAACAGAGCATCCTTTGGCTCTGCGGTGCTCCGGAACATCCTTCCATGAGGGCCAACCAGGAGATTTTGGTAGCTGGGGATTCTGTCCCACAGGTTGAAGACCAAATGAAGTAAACTACTTCAGATAAAGAAGTTATGTACTCACCATAATGGTCCATCTGAGTAGTTGTACTTCATTTGTCTTGATGCTTTCCCTCCCTCCTTCCCCCTGACCTTATTATTGGTGCAGTCTGCTTTTATCTTTGTATAACTTGTGTGGTCCTTGGCCAGTCTAAGCCCAGGAGTGTTATAGTGATGCATGTTTATGATAAGGTGCTGTTGGGTCAGGTGTCTGATACCTCTTAGGCAGCAAACTAGATTTAAAGGGTGAAGGGAGATGAATGGGGGTTATGGGTAAGGGGAGGAGCTTGGAGCTTGGATCCATAGCTGGAAAATACGTCCGTGTCTGATCCGATGTGGATCCGGTACCCACAAGCTAAAGACAAATGAAGTACAACTTCTCAGATGGAACGTTATGGTGAGTAGATAATTTCTTTTTTCTAACTATTATGGCTATATGGATATCACCTTCTCCTGGTCAAAGTATGATGGTTTTGTGGTTCCTATTTGACGCATAAGTCCCTGTTGATTTTTTTCCATTTTCTTCTCCTTAACTTTGTTTTCAAAGTCAGTGATTCTATTTTCAGGATCTAAAAATCTGGAAAAAGAGTCAGGGTTGTCCTTGCATAAATTCTCCAGGTTTAGGATGTTGCTGACAGCCAAATCCTGCTGGATTTTGTTATGCCTAAGGAGGATCCCAGTTAGCTTGACACAAGCATCCCTTAAAACTGTGTCTCATTTTCTGATTAAATCTTCCTCCACATTGTTCCACGTGGATTTCTTGAACAGTCAGTAGAATAGTCCCCTAGGAATCCGTTCATTTTCAGTATTGTTCCTGAGATACATTTCTTCCCACTGTCGTCCGTTCAGTCTTTTTAGTTGTTTCCCGAAGAGGAGAAAGTTGTCTGTAGGATCATATTGGATATTGTATGTTGGTGAGCCGTCTGTATAGTCATCATACCCAGTGGTGTAAAAGTCATTCAGTGTAGCTTCATCCAACTATGATAAAGATGTCATCAATGAAATGGAGATAGCATTTCATTAATGCACAATAGAGGGTTGTGTTAGAGAAAAATGCATCTCTCATGATTATTCTACACAAAATACATATTAACAGTTTCTGCACAAATAAAATGTTAAATACTTATGTTAAAAATGATATGTAGTAAAAAATGCATAGTTATGTAAACTATAGATACTTATTGGAGTTCTAAGTGTTTCACAACTGCATTCTAATATTAAGCTGTAAAGTGTATTAACAGATGACTGAAGATAAAGAAAGTGCTGAAGAGGTTAAGGGATGTACTTTGGTTTACAGAGTCTGGAATGCCCAGGAAGGGAGGAAAGTACACAGTGTGAAAGAAATTTTGTTTTATGTGAGCTTGGACCTTCTCAGGCTGGAATGGGCAGTTACAAGGAATGTTGGGGAGGTAAAATGTTACTAGTACTGAAATTTACAAGGTTGAAAACAAGACTGGTTGCCAAGCCAGGTGGCTTGTGTTTATCTAAAACATTATTGTTACTAAACATGATTGTTAAGTGTTCACATGCAGCACTAAGCGAGAAGCATGAGGGTCTGCAAAGACCCTATTTGCTAACATAAAAATTCTGTATGCAAGTTACCAATAACAGATTATAAAACCTGTGTGACTTTGCTGCTTGGTGAGACTTATTTTTAACATTGTGAAGGTAGTCTCCCAGTGCTAATGTATGTGGATATAAATAAAAAAAAAATGTTTTGCACGTCCTGAAGAGTTATTTCTGACTCAAGACTAAAAGTTATTTAATGTTATTTATGTATATTTTAAACTGCAGTCTAACAGTTGTAAAACTCATTCAGTGTGGCTTCATTCCACTGCAAGATGATAAATATGTCATCAATTGAACAGAGATAGCATTTCATTGATACAAAGTGGAGACATGACAACCTTACACCAAAGCACATCTAAGTGACTTCCTCCCCTGCACATAAAAAGGTCTGTCTTCATCAGAAAGAAGAATGGGGATTGGTCACATTAATCATTTTATTTATGTATATATGAGCCTTTTATAAGCAGGCACTGTAAACCATTTTGCTGTACAACAAAAGATTAATCCTTCATAATGTATTTTAGGAGATATGAGGCCTATAAAAGTGGGCACAGCCTCTCATAGTACTTGTGATACAAGCATTGATAAGGACAAGTCAGACTGGAAACATTTCTCTAGTAAAGATTTCATAATTAGCTCAAAGGAATATAAGCCCCACAAACGCAGACACAGGCTCTCATATTGCATGTGGTACAAAACTGGCTAATGAAGTCTGGTGATAGCCTCATAAAAAACAGGTATTTTCAGTGATCAAAGTGTAAACCATCTTATTAGACAGACCTGAGCCTGATGAAGCAAATATGGTTTCTTAAATATAGTTCCTGTAATGGTAGCTCATGGTGTGTTGTCATGTTTTGTTTCATAAAAATTAAACCTTTTAGCTAAGATTGAGGTTCCACAGGGTGCTGAGTTGGTAAACCCTCATGGGTATTTCAGGAATATTCAAATAAAGGACTGACCTCTAATCTTTGGAAATGGCCTCTTGTTTTTCTGCCTTCCAGATGTTCTTCGTGTTTCACTGTTGCAGTCATCACATCTGGGTTATCTGCTTGCAGTAGCCCTCAGTCGGCATGATTATCAAAGTCTTGGGTCCTGTGTCGGTTGCTGTCTCATCTTCCGTGACATCAGGTAGTCAGGGGTATAAAGCATGCAGCCGACGCCATTACTTCCGTCTTTCTTGCCGTGCGGTGCCTGAAGCAGAAGCAGTTCGCAAGTGCCAGTCGTCCGACTCCTGAAATTTTCATTTTCGAGTTTCAGAACCGAAGTCTTCAACTAAAGCTAAGTACCCCATTGGGGAAACTTTTTCTTGCTCTAAACCTATGTCAGTAAAAGTCAATAATTGTATTTCTTGTGGAAAGCAAATACCTCATAAAGATTTTCATTCGTACTGTATTCCTTGCCTAGGCCCTGACCACAACGTACCTCGCTGTCGGTTTTGTGCCTTATTTAAGCAACAGACTATTCGTCGTTGGTATATTTACGCTTCTAAATATTTTGGTATTCGGTTCAGTTATCCAGATATGTCTTCGGTTAGCCATCCGACTACCGACATTCTGAAAAAACGCAAAGATAAAGACAGAGGCAGGCCGCCTAGGTCCAAAGCTGCCGCCGACGCTTCCCCTAAGCCAGTCGCCAGTTCACCGGTACTCAGTGAGGCACTTTTGCAGCCCCTGATACCTGCTACTTCAGATTCGCAGGCCTCTACTGAGACCCATTCAGAGTTCGGTATGCCACAAGATGCTTCAACTGTGGAACCTGCAGATGTCTCCACCTTGGATGGGTCTGGAGCCGCTGTGCAGGCACCGGCTTCTGAGGTTGTATTCAGGCCTACTGACTTGCATATTAAGCCGACACCATCTTCTTCTTCAAGGCCTAAATCTCACACCATGCTTAGAAAACCGACACTCAGACCGCATGGTCAGGCCTCTATGCCTAAAAAACAAATGGCAAGAATGGCTGAAGAACTTATTACTTTAATCAGGGGAAGCCAACCTTCCCCCTCTATGAGACCTAGGACTGAATTTGCTTATGATACTTCTAACCAGGATTCTAAAATTTCTGTTTCCTCTGATGACCAGGATTTACCCTTATCTACCTATGAGGATTCTGAAGCAGAGGACTGTATTCCCTCTGCTTCTTCCCCAGATGATTTCTCTTTTGGTGAAACCTTGCATACTCTTAGGGAGCATTTTCATTGGGAAAGCCAGGATAACTCTGATTCTAAAAAGAGGCTTAGGGATTTCTTACTCTTGCCCCAGCACAGGCCTTTAGCTATCCCTCCTGTACTAGACATTGTTGATGATGCCTTTATGGAATCTAGCTTGGCCCCTGACTCTTTACCTCCTGCTCCCAGAAAACCTGATAGATATTACAGGGTTCCTGACTCTCACAGGTTCCTTTTTAAAAATCCTACTGTGGATCCTGAGACCATTTCACAGGGACCCAAGGGCATTAAGGCTACTACTACCAAAAGTCTTACCCCCCTTTGATAGAGACTCCAGGGCGCTGGATAGACGGGGTGAGAAAGTATATTCTTCAGCAACCTTGGCCATTAGGGCCTTAAATTGCCAATTTCATATGTTAAAGTATCAGCAGCATATTATTGGATTGCTTAAACAGAAAATGATGTTGATTCCTGATTGTGCTGAAAATAAGGATTTGCAGGATTTAATGCATTCTGCTGAACAGGTTGGAAAACATACTTTGCAATGTGGTTTTGATTCACTAGAGGCATCTTGCAAGGCTGCTGTCACTGGGTCTGTACTTAGAAGGTATGCTTGGCTTAAGGAGCAGTCCTTGCCAGATCATGTTAAAGCTAAGTTGCTGGATGCTCCCTTAAATCAGGACCACCTATTTGGCAACAAAGCAGAAGTTGTTCTTAAAAAGATGGTGGAAAAAGCTAAATCTATGCAAAATGTTAAAGATTTCCTACAAGTGCAGCCTCCAAGATTTAGTAGGCATTGGCCCTCTAAGAATTGGTCCTTTCCTGCCTCTTCCAGGCCTTCTCAGTCCAAACCCAGAACAAGCAGAACACCCAGGCTTCAGTCCCAGGTTACACACAGGACTAAGCAGTTGGAGGCTCCCACTTCCAAATCAGGGAGTAGTAAGACTCCCCCCTATGGTAAACTGCCTCAATGACTTAACTTTAAAACTTCTAAGCACTTCCCAACTGACTGCTCCTTTGGGGGAAAGATTACTCTGCAGGCAAAAACTGGGAACTAATTACCCAGGACAAATGGGTTTTAAATATAGTTTCCCAAGGATACAGATTTCACTTCCACATGTTACAATCCCAAACGGTTGGCCAGATCTACCCCCAAATCAGTGGACAGAGGCTCAAAAGCAAGTACTCTCTCTCTTAAGCATAAAGACTATTCAAACTGTACCAGAAGAGGAAAAGGGACAAGGTTTTTGCTCAAGGCTTTTCCTGGTACCCAGAAAAGACAACTCATGGCATCCTATCCTGGACCTTTCTATCTTAAACACCTTTTTGGTGATTCCAAAATTCAAGATGCTAACTCTTCACCTGTTGCTTCCTATGCTAGGCAAAGATGCCTGGTTGGCAACACTGGATTTAAAAGAAGCCTACCTGCACATCCCAGTCAGGGAATCTTGCAGAAGATACCTACGCTTCAAAGCAGGCTACATGCACTATCAGTTCTCTGCACTGCCCTTTGGCTTATCTACTGCGCCCAAGGTATTCACAAAGTGCCTAGCTCCAGTCATTGCATTTTGCAGGCAAAGAAATATTCAAATATACCCATACCTGGACGATTGTCTAATCCAAGCAGAAAGCCAGGACATACTTTTGAATCATCTGGCATTTGTACAAACGGTGCTAACTTGTCTGGGGTACACCACAAATAAACAGAAATCACATCTGGTACCCTGTCAACAAATTACATTCCTGCGAGCAAGCTTGAACACAACTTCCCAGATGGCTTACCTCACACCAGAGAAACAAATTCATTTGACAACTTTCTTCAAACAAGTGGCCACAAAAACCCTGCTATCTGCAAGGCAAATACTGCAAGCCTTGGGGTTCATGGCCTCCTGCATTCTAATAATTCCCTATGCAAGACTGCATATGAGGAAACTACAGTGGTATCTAAAAAGCCTATGGTGTCAACATTCTCAGGATCTAGAAGCAGTGATTCCTATCATACCTTGCCTATGGTTAGAATTCCTTTGGTGGGCAGAGGCCTGCCACCAGAACAAGGGACTACCATTCACTCTACCCCCTGCCGCCCAAACCCTAACAACAGATGCATCAGACTATGCATGGAAGGCTCACCTGGCAAGGAAGTGCATTCAGGGCCAATGGAACCCAAGTCAAATGCACCTGCATAATAATCACAAAGAAATGTTAGCAGTACAGAATGCTCTGACAGCCTTCAAGGACCACATTCTTCCAGGACAATTAATGGTAAAGATGGACAACACCACTGTTATGTGGTACATAAACAAGCAGGGGGGTACCCATTCTTACCCCCTCTGCAGACTAGCCATGGCTCTGTGGAACACAGCCTTGAGCTACCAAGTGCATCTACAGGCTCAGTTCCTGCCAGGAAAACTAAATACACTGGCAGATTAATTAAGCAGAAATCTCATGGACCCACACGAGTGGAAACTGGAACCAAAGACTTTCAACATGTTGATAGATAAATAAATGGGGGAGCCCAGATATAGACCTGTTTGCCTCCCCCCAGAACTACCAATTGGACAAATTCTGCACAAGGACTCCCCACAAACAAGTTTGGAAAGTGAATGCTCTGTCCTTCAGCTGGAAAAATCTATCAGTTTATGCCTTTCCTCCTCTTCCTGTCCTCTCCAAGGTACTACTAAAGATCAAACAGGACAAACCAAGGATGATACTGATTACACCAGACTGGCCACGCCAACGCTGGTACCCCCTCTTGCGCAGTGTGTCATGGTTTGCCCCATGGCACCTGCCTCAGACCCCTACCCTGCTGTCACAGTAGGAGAGCCAGATTCTGCACTCCCAGCTTCAAACCCTGAGCCTGGCAGCCTGGCTAATTACTTAATCTCTCCATTACCATCCCTCATTAAACAAGTCTTGGATGTCATTTTGGAGGCAAGGAGGCCTAGTACTAGAAAATCGTATGCTGAAAAATTGAAAATATTCTGTGCCTGGAATCAAACTCAAGGGATGGCCACAGCAGCGCCCAATTTACCTCAAATTCTTCAATACTTAACTGAGATGTTTCGCAAGGGCCCTTCCTTTTCCGCCATCAAAATTCATGCCTCAGCCATTTCAGCTCATTACAACACAGAACCACCCCTCTTTTCTCACCCACTGCTCAAGCAGTTCCTCAGAGGGGCCAAAAACTTAAGACCACCCAGGAGAGCCCCAACTCCAGCCTGGGACCTTAACTTTGTATTGGAAAAGCTCACTCTTCCTCCTTTTGAGCCAGCTGCAAGTGCAGAGTTAAAATTCCCTTCTTGGAAAACAGCTTTCCTTTTAGCAATCACTTCAGCAAGAAGGCTATCTGAATTACAGGCCCTTATGGCAGTGGAGCCTTTCATAATCTTTCATGCGGACAGGGTGTCCCTCAGGACCAATCCCTCTTTTATGCCCAAGGTGGTATCCAGTGTGGCTCTTAATCAATCCATTCATTTGCCAACCTTCTTTTCTAATCCACAGAACAAACGGGAATGGATACTGCACTCCTTAGATGTGCACAGACAACTTAAATTTTACTTAGACAGGACTAAACCTCAAAGGAAATCTGAACAACTTCTGGTGGCATTTGCTGCAGTGGCAGAGGGGAAGGCTATTTCAAAGCAAACCATTTCTAAATGGATAGGCCATTGCATTCATTTCTGTTATAAGCACCATGGAAAACCTATCCCACAGGGGATTAGACCCCATTCAACCAGGGCTGCATCTACCTCTGCAGCCTTTCTCAGAGGTGTCCCTACCAGAGACATAATAGAAGCTGCTACCTGGAGTTCTGTACATACTTTCACCAAGCATTTCACCAAGCATTACCATTTGCCAATTTTCTCTAAATCCAGAGCTGACTTTGCCACTGCAGTCTTGCAGGGCCTTATAGCTGGTCCTAATTCTGTCCAAATTCCTCCTCCCATCCTTAGCTTTTGGAATCTATCCAAATGTGATGACTGCAACAGTGAAACATGAAGAACATAGTACAGTTGTGTACACTTACCATAAATGTAGATGTTCGAGTATATTCACTGTTGCAGTCCTGGTTACCCTCCCTACAGCCCCCGGACTTCTTTTGGCTATACCTCTACTCTCCTTTACCTTGCTTAAGAGTTTTTTGGTGTATTTTCTTTTTTGTTGGAGGTATAACCTTGTGTGTGTGTGTGTGTGTGTGTGTGTGTGTGTGTGTGTGTGTGTGTATATATATATATATATATATATATTTGCTTCCCATTAGAGGGGCACCTGACATCTGGGGCAGGAAAAACTGATGCAATGACGTTGGCTGTATGCTTTATACCCCTGACTACCTGACATCACGGACGATGATACAGCAACCGACGCAGGATCCAAGACTTTGATAATCAGGCTGACTGAGTGCTACTGCAAGCAGATGACCCAAATGTGATGACTGCAACAGTGAATACACTCGAACATCTAAATTTATGGTAAGTGTACACAACTGTACTATTTTTCTCCCGTCAGCTCCCCTGGGCACTCCCACCATTGTCTGTAACGCCTTTAAATAACTGACCTGTTAAATGTAATGTAATGCATTAGAACAAGAACACTCTTCCATCTACCTACTTAACTGAATAAACTACTTGAAACTTAGAGTAAGGCGTCCCTACTCCTCCCTCAGGGAGGGCATCAGAGAGAGTCTCCTAGATCTACTAGCTAAAGTGATTTTTATTGTGGGCTAATCCTTTGCAATCTGTTTTTGTTAGTCATTTCACTGTCTGGGTCACAGGTTGGGTACCAAACTTGACTCAAGCCTTCTAGATTACCTCTGTTTTATCAGATCAATATGTAAGATTAAAAACGGACTGTACACATTGCAATTACTTTAGTTTTTATTTGCACAATAGTTTTGCTGCCAAACAAGGGGCACTAGTATTTTTCTTTTACAATAAGCTGTATTTATATTTCATAGTACTAAATGCTAAGGTTTTTTTCATTGTAAGCTTCATGAAATATTTTTTAATATCTTTTTAAATTTCTAAGCTTATTTTATGTATGTAAATAGTTATTTTACATCTCATTCACTGTAATTTTTGTAAATACAGAAAAAGAAGTGAGCTAAGCTTGATCTGTGGGATGTATTACCAAAACATAATGGAACATATTAGAATATCTCCAGATGTTATGGGAGCAGTTAAATTCTTTGATAATGTTTTGTCACATATTGATCTTTGTGGTTATGTGGAATGTGAACTGTAGGCTACTAAACTCAGTAATGCTTCATTAACTATGCAGCTAATGAATACTAAACTAAAGCATGTTTTCTTTTACAGCTCTACATGGATCCCAAGAGGAAACTTCATAGAGTCTAACAGAGATGACTGCACAGTTTCTTTGGTCTATGCAGTGCATCTTAAGAAGTCTGGTCCTGTTTCCTTTGAATATCAATATCCAGACAAAAACATCTACTTTGAATTTTTTGTAAGAAATTCTGTAAATTGTTTTTATGTCATAAATGTGAAAAGATGGAGTACTGTTTTTCATCCTTTGGTTCATGTATATGACACATTTTGATCTTTGATGTTTATTTATGCTGATATTTTGTGTGTGTGTGTGTGTGTGTGTGTGTGTGTGTGTGTGTGTGTGTGTGTGCATATTTATATATATATATATATATATATATATATATATATATATATATATATATATATATGGGTTTCGGATGTTTGCTCGAATGAGCAAACAACCGAAACCGAAATGGCCGGGCATACTAACGCGAAAGTGCTTTTCACCGAAGAAGCACTTTTGGGTAAGTATGCCTGTTGCCGAGGCTGTACTACGGTGGGGGTAAGGGAAATTTCCCTTTTCCCCACTGTAGTGCGGTCTCGGAGGGAGAATGTGTGTGGGGGTACAGCCCCCTACATGGGGTATGCAGGGGGGTGAAGCCCCCTGCAAAAATGTAAATGTAGTGTTTAATTTTTTTTTTGCAACACGCTTTAATGAAAGCACTTTCGTTAAAAGCACTTTCGTTAAAGTGGATTTGGTTATTATGGATTCGGACGTCCTAGATCCATAAATATATATATATATATATATATATATATATATATATATATATATATATATATATAAACATATGTAATGTATAAATTATTCAGTTTATTTTTTGGGGGGGAAGGATAAAAGAAACCCCTCCAGATGCAGGAGAACAAGCAGAATTCCAACAGATGGTAGTAGAGTCAGGATTGAATTCAAGACCCTGAAGCTGTGAGGCAAAGATCTTACCACTAAGCCATTGTGTTGTCTCTGCTGATAGCCCCTCTTGTCAACAACTAAGATTATTTAGAAATGATCCAGTAGTCACAGACAAATAATTATTACCCTTTGCTAGAAAATAGACCTAAACGCTGACACAAATAAGGCCTTGTCCACTTATGAAGATCAATAAAATTGTGGTATTTTAGTATTCTTATAGGTTTTTAAATGAGCAGCATAGTTAATACAAAATGTTCTTTTTTGTTAATGAGACTGTATAAACTGTGTTTCTCTTGTGTTAATTTGGTACTCCTAAGACAGTATAAAATACAACACCTCCACTCCTTCAATGCTCCAAAATCTCTAAATATACAAAACTGGAACACAATCACTGTGCGTTTGAAAAGTTCTTTTAATTCTGGTACCTCGGCCTTCGCCTTCTCCTGGAATACAATTTACAATATCAAACACCACCCTTTTTATACTGCATTTAAGGAATATGGTACAGAATTTGGTTCTGAGACTGTGTAAACCAGTATACAGTATTAAAGAGCTACTATACTGTCTAATATAAAAGACTAGCATTTGGTATACTGACTTCACCAGGGCTTATTCTGTCAGTTAAATTTCATGATATTTTTGCATGATCATGTCACACGAAATATGATGAAGTGTTCTTCACATTTTTTTAGTGACCAGCTTAGTGCTTTATGCTTTATACTATACAATTATTGGAATTACAATTATGGCTTTATGCTTTATACTATACACTTATTGGAAGTTCTAGCTTTGCTGGAGTTTTCATTTTGTTTTTACTGATTGTTTTTTCAGTGACCTTCTCACTCATTGTTTTAATTTATACTATACAATGGAATAGGTTCATAGGTGTGTACTAGGCTAATGGCCCTGAAGCCTTTGCAAGCTTAGCCCACAGGATTACCCTGGCATCGTGCCACCCGACCATAGTTCCCAGTGCCTCTGTTGAGTAGAGCCACTGGAGTGATCCCTGGGGTGAATTTTCTATTTCCCATCCACTCATCAAGATTTCTTTTGAAGAGGGCCAGTGAGGTCCTCTGCTTGACATGTATGAGAAGTCTATTCCATAGCATGGGCAGTCTCTGGGTTATGAACCCGTCCCTCCAGCTTGTTCTGTTGATTGTGGTAATGAGGTTGAGGTCTGTGCAGAGTGTGGTGTGGAGGGATTGGGATTTCTTTAGATGTAGCATTTCTAACAGAGCTGGGTCAGACATGGCTTTGTAAGTCAAGCAGAAATCGCCTCTAAGTAGATAATATGAGACAGAATAGTTGGAGTTTTTTGATTCTGTCTATATAAGGCAAGTGTTTAAGGCCTAGAATCCTCTTTGTGAAGTACTTTTGCAGCCTCTCCAGTTATTGCAGATGTCTAGTGAGGTACATGCCAAATGGGGCATTGTACTCTATGATTGGCCTAA
Organism: Protopterus annectens; assembly: GCF_019279795.1. Classification (NCBI taxonomy): domain Eukaryota; kingdom Metazoa; phylum Chordata; order Ceratodontiformes; family Protopteridae; genus Protopterus; species Protopterus annectens. The sequence continues at coordinate 954,994,635 of NC_056745.1, forward strand.
TGAGGGAAGTGTAGAAGGAGACAATGACCTGTTTCTTCCTGGATGCAAAACACTTAGTAATGAGATGTGCCACATAGAAGGACTTTCTGACCACAGTGGCAGTGTGGTGGTCAAAAGAGAGGTTGCTGTCAACCTGTGTTCCCAGATCTCTTATAACGCCTTCTGTGTTCAGTGAACTACCATTGATGTGGTAATTCATGGGAACAGGGTTTTTCCCAAAGGGGATGATGGCACATTTTCTGGCATTGAGCTTAAGGCCATGGTTCTGACATCAATCGTTGGTCTCAGTGAGGCCTTTCTTTAGGATGTCAGCATCACTTGGGGAGTTAATAATAGCTCCCAACTTGGAATCATCTGCAAACTTTGTCAGTCAGAGTACTTTCGTGCTGGCCTGGACTTCAGAGAGATAGATACCAAACAGGAGAGGACCAAGGACCGAACCCTGTGGGACTCCATTCATGACTGGTTAGCAGTCTGACTTGGAGTCAGCTACTTTCACACTGTGGGTTCCATCTGTGAGCCAGTTTGCAACCCACCTAGTGAAACAGGGGTTGATGTCTAGCTTAGTGAGTTTTTCTATGATTCTTAAGTGGGAAATGGTGTCAAAGGCCTTGGCCAGATCAAGGTAGGCTGTATGAACCACCTTACCTTCATCCACAGTTGTGGTGACTGACTCATAGAAGTCGACCAGGTTGAGCAGGCATGATCTATCCTTCACAAAACCAAACTGTGTGGGATCCAGAGTTTGTAGATTCCCTATATCCTTGTTTATTAGGTCCATGATGATGTGTTCCATAGCTTTGCATATCAGACTCATCAGGCTAATGGGGCAATAGTTCCCAGGTTCTGTAGTCGTTCCTCCTTTGTGGAGCGGTATGACTGTAGCAGTGTGCCATTCAGTAGGGACAAAGCCTGAGGTGAGACTGTGATTGAATAAGGCACACAGGTGAGGTGCCAGTTCACTCTGTAGTTCATGTAGAACACAGCCAGGGATGTTGTCAGGTCCCATAGAAGCTGTATTCTTGGCCTTGTCTGATTCCTTAAGGCTCCCCATGATATGCATATGGACATATCCATATAACTAAATTAACAAGGTGACTAAAGAAGATGAAAGCACAGAGTCAGTATCACTGCTCCAACCACATCATCCATTTCAGGATTTTCTGACTCCTTTTGATATACATTATACTACTTTCTCTTATAAACCATTATAAAGCTTACCCTATCCGTAAAATGTATTCTTTAGTTGCATATTTGTATTTGTTTACTAGGGCAGTACACTTATCTCAATGGACCAGTTTCAATCCATCTGGATCTACAAAATACTTAAAATGCAGAAAACAAATAATGCATTTCAGTGTACAGTGCAGTGAATTTAAGGTAACATGGAAGACCTTTGTACTATTATAAACAATAAATACAAGTAATAAAAACATTATGGAAATAGTAAATAAGCAATTTCAGTTGTACATACATGTGAATCTAGTTTACAACACAAGAATGCAGTATATTGTCTTAAATATGTGCAGTTTTAGCAGTGGCAGAAGGAAGATGATGAGAGTAGAGAAAAATGGGAGGGAGGAGAGAGGGAGGGAGTGGAGCTAAAATAGAAAAGGTAGAGTAGTGCTGATATGAATTCACATAAGTCTTGGTTACCAAGTTTGTTTAATTGATGGTGTAAATCATTGAGGGTTTAAATCAGAGGAGAGGTTATTAGATGATTTATGCTGTGCATCCTGTGGGAAGACATTTAAATTTAACTTGGTTAGATAAGTATATTTTTAAGTTTAATAAAAAAAAATGGGTCAGAGGTTGCATGTGAGGTGAGATAGAAGGGATTCCCAAAGATTAAGTACACATTGTTATATTTAAATCAATCACCTTTGGATTGCCATTTGTGTAGTTTGCTTACTCTCTCTTTGCATCTTATTTGTTCACCCCCTGTTATTCATCATAGTGATCACTGCTGCAGTAGCCTAAGTCTGTATAGATTGTATCCTGCATAGGGTATAACAGCTGGACAGCTTCCAAAGCTTCATAGCGCCTTCCATCCATCCAGATAATTGGTTAGCTTGAGCTGAGCTGACTAAAAGACAGGTTTGGGTGCAGAGTTCTTCAGAGCTGTCGTGCTGCTGAAGAGAGTGATCCTCTGCAGGTCTTCGAGGGTCGATGGTCAACTTGTGGTGTTCCGTTGCCGGGCAGATAAGTTCCTTTAGGGAAGAAACCCTTCCACATATTATTTTCATTGTTTAAACATACTTTCTTGATGAAGGCTATCTATTGTGTGCCGAAAAGCACTTAAATTAAAGTACGTTGTGTTCCTGTGCTGACTGGTCGTGGATTTTACTTTTTAGTTTTTGATACTTTCTTGACTGTCATGTGACTTTACTATACTTTTAAATGGGAGTGCACATTTGATTCTGACAGTTTAAAAGTTAGTTTAAACATTCTAAAATTGTTTTTATGTGAAAAAACTATGTTTAAATTACTTTTGGGGCAGATAACGTGTATTAGACTGCTTTTTACTGTCTGTTAACAAAAAAAAGCTTACTTTTTAAATTTTACCAGCTTGTGCTTTGTAGTTTCTCTGGCAAAGATACACTATTTTCAGCTTGACCATAGAACAAACTGGTGGTGTCATGTTTAGTACTTTTTTTCAGTCACAAAAAGAAAGAAGGGTTAACTAAACAGTCTTTGCAACTGCAGCAGGCTAGCAATTTGCCTCAGCCGCAAATGTCCATACAGCTACTATGGACCAGAGGTTAACCACATCCTCTGTAGCTGTTGGGGTCCGTCAATGGGCAAATAAGAGAGACTCTTGTCAGTCTTGGGAGAAGGGGCAGGGAAAGTGCCCTGGTTTAGCCAGACTGTTGTACTTATCTCTGGGGAATCTGCTGTTGCTGCCTTTTATAAACCGATAAGCCCCAAGTTTCTGGTCAAAAAAAGAAACAGAAAACTCAACATTTATCTTCTCCTGCACCAGTTTCACTGCACAGGAGTAGTTTATTAGGTCTAGGTCAGGTCAGTTGCATGTACAAGACCGTATCTTATATGGTGGTTTCTGTTAAAAGAAAAACGGATTCCTCTTTTCCTGAAGAGATACAAATATTGAATTTGTATGGGAATTTGATGGGATAGAATATGTTTTGATTCAGACTCAGAAGAGAGCATGGTCTCTGAATTTCCTTGAGGGAGTCTCTTTCTCTGAGACTATTTCCAGAATGGAAATAACGCACTGAAGAAGGGCATTGGCTTGGAAGCTTTGTGTATTCTAATAAACAAGTTTGCTAGTTACTATTATCTGCCTAGCATTTCTGATCACTGGACTTTACTTTGTTCTTTGTGAATGTTTTGTGTCTGGAGTGACAGTTAACTTTTGAGCTGGTCCTAGCTGTTTTTCCATATTTCCAGAATGTGCCAGTGATGTTTTTTCAGTCCCTCATAAACTACTACAAGCTGTTACAACTGGAATTCCCAGAACCTCCTTCCATCTTTCCAGTACTGTCAGCACTGGAGTATTTGTCACAGCCTGTGGTTTCCCTAACAGCCAGCCTGCTCTACCTAAGAAAGCAGATAGTACAAAGTTGTTCCGTCTTTCAAATTTGTATACACTCATCTTGAGCCTGACCCAGCAAATATAGCTGTAGTTAATCTAGCTGTTACAAAGCATTTTGCTAATTATAATCCTTCTCCTGATAAGGATGATAAAATGCTTGAGAAGTTTGGGCAAAATATATGCTTCTGCAACTTTAATGTTTAGAATTTTGAATTGTCAGGCTCATATAGTTTCTTCTGACTAATTGTGAAAGTATGAGGACTGTTTTATCTGCATTTCCCCTTGTGAGGAAAAATCAACTTGTTGTGATTTAGTTTCCTTAATTTCAAGAGTCACTGCTCATGGTTTAAAGTGTCTGTATGACTATAGATACTAGATACTGGGCTATTGCCACAAGTACTATGTTGAGGAGGTTTCCCTGGCTGCATTCTTAGAACCTCCCAGAAGATGTAAAAAAAATGAGATTTTTAAATTGCCGTTTAGATAGAGATTTAGTTTTTGAACCATCTGCTGCAGAAGTTATCAAACATTTTGATGACAGAGGTAAGCTTGATACAGGGAATCGATGATTTTTTAGCCCTATTTCTCCAAGTTTTCTAATGAATTTTCTGCTGCTTCATCCAGTTTCGCCAAAAGTAAAATAAACGGTCTCAGCAAAGTTCTGGCAAGCTAACAATTAAAAAAAATGGCAGGGAGGTTTGAAAAAGAAAGAAGCTGGCCCAGGACTAAGGACAGTTCAACAAGTTAGAATGAATGTATAAGGGACCTTATTCCCCACCCCCCCAAATGCACACACACACCTTCGCAGTTCCTTATCCATTACATAAAGTCTGAATCACTATTTCTCTCTTTGGCAACAGACTGTTTCAGACAAGTGGGTTCTGAGACTGGTTCAGCAAGGTTACAAATGGCAGTGAGAAGAAATTCCTCCTTTCCAGGAAATTATTCCACATCCACCAGACCAAACTCTTTTGATTTGATGTGGTCTTTTATCATCTGATTCAATGTGTGGGTTGTTGTATCTGACTGGATCCAACTTCAACACCTTATACCAAAACCTTTGGATCTGAGAGCTCTGACTCTTCCTCTACCCACAATTCCGCTCTCTTGCTTAATTTCTCCCAGATCTTGTTTGCCACCTGTGTAAACCAGATGGGTGCACCAAGAGCTTCATCATTATTCATGATAAGTGAATGTTTTTCTTCTCCTCCTCTTTAAAACTTTGGCATTTCGTGTTACATAGAGTTAGGATTTAGTATACATTTATAGATTAGTGTTACCTTTGGTCATTTAGCATAGTTTTCCATCGGTTCTATATCACATTGTCAAACTCTTAGAAGTTCAAACGTCATATGGTCGACACTATATGATCGAACTTTAAAAAGTTCGAATGTTTCAGTGGAGATCTCCATACAGTGCAGAATGGGAAGATTTCCCTTTTCTGCACTGTAGTGTGATCTCAGAGTTGGTATATTTAGAGAGCGGTGGGTGTGGGTGGTGCAGGGAAGCTTGCACCCCTGCTCAAACCATTCAGGTAGGTTTTTTTCTTTGGTTTATTTTTTTTATTACATTTTCGAACTTTTGAAAGTTCAGTCATATGGTGTCGACCATATGATGTTTGAACGTTTAAAAGTTCGATTATGTAATATAGATGCTTTTTCATCAATGTGTGGGCATTTGTGTGTGTTCATTCTTATGAGTTTATCATTAGCTTACTGGTTATAGCCTTTTTCTTGTTAGATGAGTAAAATTCTAGACATTTAAATTACTTAGTTCTGATGTCATCGTGTTTAAAATAATGCTCTTTTTGTGGGTATAAAATTCCTCCCAAAGACCCACAGTGTGTTTGTGTGTGTGTGTTTGTGTGTGTGTGTTTGTGTGTGTGTGTTTGTGTGTGTGTGTGTGTGTGTGTGTGTGTGTGTGTGTGTGTGTGTGTGTGTGTGTGTGTTTGTGTGTGTGTGTGTGTGTGTGTGTATGTGTGTGTGTATACTGCTTGGAGCCCTCTCACTTACAGGTTTCATGTTCTTTCTTTGCTGCCTTTGGCACCAGAGCCCTTCAATGGAGTAAAAAAAATGCTTTTTGAAAGACCTTCTGCCTCCATAGATGGGGTCTAAAATGTCCTTGGGCCCTAAGGCTTTCATATTTTCCCTTTCCACTGACAAGAATAGGGATAAAAAAAAAGGAGAGATCCAAAGAGAGAGAGAGAGTGATGGAAAGAAGGGGAGAAAATTAGAGAGATCAAAAGACAAGACATCTGAAGATCGCAGTCTCCTGACCCCACAGATATTGTGGGTCTGGCACCAAAAGTATCCAGACAGTCAAACCTGAATGTTTCTCAGATCTAGATTCCATTTCCAAAGTCATCCTTTACTCCTCTACTGTTCAGTCCCAGGCTTCACACTTCTATATTTCAGAAAGTGCCTTGAAGCCTACATTGATAGCTTCTTCCTCCAGATCTAGCTGATCTGCTAGAAGTCTCATGGAACTCAGATCCAGATGGGAGTCATCCTGGCTCCATCCCCAAGAAAAGATTTGGGATCAGATTATTCTACCCTGCCTGTTCAGTCTTCTCAGCTTCTTACACCATCTTCATTCCTGGAGGAGATATACATTGGATCCAACCTTGCCACGGTACCAACATAGGAGTCGACAGCCCTCAAGACTTCTACTTTGACATTTTCCAGCATGCACTTGACTCCTATGCTTTGGGGTCCAGCAGAGTCCTGGAGCCAGAGCATCTGTATTGGGCACCCAGCAGTAGAGTTCACCTTGAGATTTTTGGAGCAGTCACTGCCACTTGGGGCCTCGACGCTCAGCAGCTTGGTTCCAAGGTCCTCCTTGAGACCTTCAGCTTTTGGATTTGAGAAGGCTTCTGAGTTTACTAATTTGGCCGGCTCCAATAGCTGAGTCAGCTTTTGGGGCTGTGGAGAGAGAGAGCCTTTGCTGGACGAAGGCGTCTAGCATGCTCACAGAGATCGGATCCATCCAGACTCCCTCTGAAGACTGTACACTCTTCCTCTCTTTCTGGTAGACAGGGACAAACAGACAGATCCATTAGGCTTTGAGACTACTTGGCCCTTGAGTCCCTCATCCAATTCTGATGTATCACCCTCGGAAATCACAAGACACATTCCCCAGTAGAAGCATATTGACTCCTCTTCTGAGTCTGTCACTAAAGACACTGAATTAGATGGGGAAGAAGGCTGCTGAAGATCCCCCTGAATACATCTCCTTCAGAGATATCCCAGAATTGTTGAAACGGTGGGGGGATGGCCCACCGAAAGCTCCTTCCTATGATGAGTTGGTGTTTCTCAAAGCCTTTGGTTCCAGCCCTTCAGCTTCCTTGGTGGTCCCCTCTCCCAATGCCTTAGTCAATCAAATTAATTAAAAAGCCTGGAAGGAGCCTGATGTGGCAGAACCTGTCCCCCCAAAAAATTCTGGATCAAGGGTCTGCTTGTAGATGCCATGGTGGTAGCATCTGCCACTAAGGAGGAACTATCTTCTGAGGAGAGTTCCTCTGTCCATCTCCTTATCCAAGGAGATTTCTTCTGTCCAGCCCCCTAACAAGGAGTCTAAGGCTTTGGACAAATTGGGGAAATGGGGATATGCTTCAACCAGGTTCTGTCTGTGCATTGAATTACATAGCTCACTTGGCATGATTCCATAGGGATTTGATAAAGGAACTTTCAAATGTTGTGAGTAACTTACCAGTGGTATCCAAAAATGTGTGGATTCCCAGTTGTTTACCCTACAGTCTTCTGCAAATGTAGCCATGAGATTGCTTTCTAAGGCAACATGTGGTGCATCTGGTACTGGAATTACAATGTGTTCATCATGCCTTGATGTGAATTTGTGACTTTGAGGAAAGCTTTAAAACATCCTTCATAAATATCCCATTGATGGTTGTACTTTGTTTAGACCAAAAGTAAAGGATAAGCTTACCACAGGTGAACAGGGCAGTAAGACCTTGTCTGCCATTGGAATCCATTTTTCAGCCTATCAGAGATCCTTCTCCAGGAATCAGAGATGGGGTAGAAAAAGTGGTTCAAAAAATCTCAAGGTTTACACCAGGACACTTCTGGGGATAGGCCTTCCAGAGGTTGAGGTGGAGGCATTTTCACTGGATGGGTACCTCAGTGGCAGTAGCTGTCTGCAAAATCAAGGTTTCCATGGTCCATTCACAAGGAAACCTTAGCAGTGTCCCTGAATGCTTGCGCAACTGCTGCACCCTGGAGGCAGTCAAGGGACAAGTCTCCTTATACCCTAAAGCCCTACAAAGCAATACTCATAATATGTGGGTGCTGAGGTTCATAACCAGAGGTTATACAGTACTCTTTTTAGAAACCCCAAAAATAAAACAAAAGATTTCCAACATTCCACACAGTCATTTGGAATTAGCAGCAACAGAGGTTAAGAATGTGCTGTTTGAGTCATCCAACCAATTCCCCAAGCCCAGTTAGAATCCAACTCAAGTTTCTTTTCATTACCCAAAAAGACAGGAGACCTGAGACCCATTTTGGATCCAATGAACTGAATCAGTTTGAAAAACAGACAAAATTAATTTTGGATGGTCACAATACAGTTCATTCTACCTTTACTCAGAAAGGATGATTGGATGTGCTTCAGGATGCCTCCTATCATGTAAAGATACAGAAGCAGTCCAGGAGATTTCTCCATTTTTGGCTGGGAGCCAAGATTTTTCAATTCATAGCACTGCCACTTGGACTCATCACATCTGCTCCCATGGTGTTCACCAAGATAAGGCAGCAGTAATACCCTTTCTCAGGCTTCAAGGGAGCAATGTATTCCAATATCTGAACAAATGACATCCAAGTTTTACCTCCAGGTATCTACTTCTAGCACATCAGTCATTCCTTAAGACTTTTGACCTACCTGGGTATCTCTATAAACACCAGTAAAATTCTCTGGTGGGTAATTTACCATTGGATATCCAAAAAATGTGTGGGCTCCCAGTTGTCTACACTAAAGTCATCTGCAACTGAGGCCAAAGGAACCATATAATTTATAGGCTACCAGATGCACACTGTAGACATCAAATAGCAAAGCTACCCTCAACATGAGTCAGATCAATCAGATCAGTTGTTCTTCAGGTAATAAATTATCCCAGTCCACAGTCTTGATTGATATTAAGACTCCTGGGTCTAATGGCTTCCTCCATCTTTATGGTTCCTTTAGCCAGATGTCACACGAGAATCTGCAATTGACATTAGTTCTACAGTGGTCTCAGTAAATTAATCCCCTTCACTACAAAATGAGTCACACAGGTCTGCAAAAACCATATTCAGCAGTAGATTTCATCCAACTCAGTCTCTTTGGGCAGACCCTTCCATCCTCCAATACCCAAAGCCACAGTGACCACAGATATCTCCCTTACTGGATGAGGAGGGCATTTCAAAGGGAGAATAGTCCAAGGAATGTGGTCCCCATTAGAGACCAACTTTCACATCAATGTCTTGGAGTTAAGAGGTTCTCTGTAAGCTGCAAGCACTTCAGGACCATCTATGCAGGAATGTGATTGCCATACATTCAGATGACATGTCAGTGGTTTGGTACATCAGCAAACAAGGTGGAACCAAATCATACCCTCTTTGCTGAGAAGCCATGAGAATCTGGCAGTGGGTTATTTCTTCGAACTGCTTTCTCATAGCAGTGTATATACCTGGGACTTCATCATTCTAGCTGACAAGCTGAGCAGAATGATATTACTGCCTCATAAGTGGTCTTTTAACCAAACAGTGGCAACAGAGATCTTCAACCACTGGGGCCAGCCCTGCAGAAACCTGTTTTCTTCTCACCTAAACAACAAATTCAGAAGTTACTTTGCCCTCACCCCTCCACATGGTCAGTCACCGAGAGATGCTGTAGTCCATTCTTGGCCTCCAGGTATACTTTATTCCCCCCATTCCTAGTATCACTAAATTTATTCGGAAAGCAGTGGAGTGCAAGACAAAGGTAATCCTCATTGCACCTTTCTGGCCTTGACAGGTATGGTTCCCCTTGTTTTGGCCTCAGTTCTCACACCATGTATGCTGTCTTCCTTCCCAGATCTTCTCATGCAGTACTCTGGGATGCTTCTTCTGGACCTAGAGATCCTAAAACTAACTGCATGATTTCTAGAATTCTAACAATTGCCAGAGATGCCAGGCCTTTCTTCCCCAGTAGTATAAATCATATTGTCTTCTCAAAGGAATTCTACAAAAAAGATTTAAAGAGCAAATGGAGGTGCTTTTCCAACTGGGAGTCCACTAATTTGCAACCTAATTAATTAATTAATTTGGCAACCTTCAAACACTGGACCCAACCCAGTTTGGGTTTGTGAAGGGCTGATCTTATCTCCTGAACCTGATTGACTTCTTCGAATCAGTCATCTGTGGACGAGGGTAAGGCGGTCCACACAGCCTATTTGGACCTCGCTAAGGCCTTCGACATAATCCCCACTCTGGAATCATTGATAAACTTACTAAGCTGGGCATAAATCCTTATGTCACTCGATGGGTTGCCAACTGGTTTACTGACAGAACCCTGACTGTAAAAGTAGCTGACTCCAAATCCAGTTCCAGACAAGTGACAAGTGGAGTACCTCAGAGTTCATTCCTGGGACTGCTCTTGTTTGGCATCTACTTCTCTGAAGTACAGGCCAACACTAAGGGACTCTGGCTAACAAAGTTCGCAGATGACTGCAAACTGAGAGCCATTATTGAATCCCCAAATTATGTGGTTATTCTACAAACGGGCCTTACAGAAACTGATGCTTGGTGCCAGAGCCATGCGCTCAAGCTTAATGCCAAGAAATGTATAGTTATCCCCTTTGAGAAAAAACATGTACCCATGAATTACCACATAGGTGACAGTACACTAAACACTGAAAGTATGATGAGAGACTTGGGGGCACAGGTGGACAGTGGTCTCACCTTCGATAACCACATTGCCACAACAGTCAGGAAATCCTTCTATGTGGCACACCTCATCACTATGGGTTTTTCATCCAGTAAAAATAGGTCATTGTCCCACTGTACTCATCCCACATTAGACCCATTATAGAGTACAATGCCCAGTTTGGTATGTACCTCACAAGATATCTGGAACTGCTGGAAAGGCCGCAGAAATAACTCACTAAAAGAATCACAGGCCTAAAGCAGATGCCCTATGCTGACATCTAAAAAAAACTCCAGCTATACTGTGTGGCATATCGTCTACTCAAAAGCGATCTCTGCTTAACATACAAGGCCATGGCAGACCCTGAGCTGTTGGACATGCTCCACTTAAAGAAATCCCAATCCCTCAGAGCCACATGCTCCAGGGATCTAAACCTTGTCATCACAATGAACAAAACATGCTGACCCAGAGACTCCCCATACTCTAGAATAGACTACCCATACATGTCAAGCAGAGCACCTCCTTGGCCTTCTTCAAAAGGAATCTTGACGATTGGATGGGAGATAGGAAATTCACCCTGGGGATCACGTCAGTCGCCCTGCTTGACAGGGGTCCAGGGAAGTAAATATTGTAGGAAGAAATATTCAGGAATTGTTATGGCTAGGCTTGTATAGGCCGATAGCCTAGTACCAACCTATGAACCTGTAATGGTCTAGACCCATTATCAGTACTACAACAAAAAATCTTAGAATTCCTTTCGAGACTTTTCATGTCTGGGTCAAGTTATTCAACAATTAAAGTTTAATTGGTAGCCATTTTGAACTTCCACATACGATTCAACTACCATTGCTTTCCTCAAAATCATTAAGGCTTTTCTATGAAATATCTTGTCATTGAGACCGTGATGTCCCCACTCTGGGTAGTAGTCCTCACTACTGACACTGGAGAAGGACATTCACTTGGAACAAAATAGATACACACAGTATTTTTAGATGCAGTTATCTGCATCAAGCACAATTTCTTTTAAGAGCACACAGGGAACACACTCAGTCCAGGGTATGGATTTCTCTGTCTCCCTCCAGGTCCCCAATAAGAAGATATTAATACAAATAGCAATTTCACCAACAGCAAAGCTTCCAGGAGTGGCCAGAGCTGTCACCAAATATATACAACTGCTCTCAGAGATTAAAATCTTCTCTAAAAAACAAAGTTTAAATATATTTAATAATAAATAAGAAAACAATATGAAAATACTAAATATCTATTTACAGTAACCACCAAAGTTTCAGTCACAGGAAATATTAAAACAACACAGACAAGTAGATTCACACGGATACAGAAAACAATACTTAAAACATATCTCACTATATTTTCCTGACTGATCTAAAGAAGTACTACTATTCCCTGGTCACTTAAGGCAAGATGAAGTAGGTGAGGGGATCCTTCTTTGTCAGGTTCCAAAAACAGACTGCAATGAGACTTCAGTTTCACCTAGTATTAAAATATAATTTTTTTCCTAGGTTACAGAATGACATCGCATACATCTGGTCATATGACTTCTTGCTCCCACACTACCCACCTTGGATAGAAGCTGTCAGGATTTAGCACATACTACCTACCTACCACTTTTCCACACTGCAAGCTGGTTTGGTTTCTTTGTCCCCCTCCCTCCCAACCAAGACTTGCCGCCAGTTATTTTTTTGGGCATACAAAACTCCGGTCCTGTGCAGAAGTTCTGTAAAGTAAAGTGTATGTGTCACTTGTTAAGCTTTAACTGCTAACTACGGTAGAGTGCACACGATCGGGCCATCACTGATTTCTCCTTCTCCCTTAAACTCTCCTCCTCTCCACATTTCTAGCCCTATTCAGTTGTCCCTGTTATAAAACACAGTACAGGCAGGGTAATAACTACATTATTTTGATACTTACCTGGTGATCCACAGCTTGGAGAGGTTTAAGCCCCGCTCTGTTTGCCCGTGCTATGCACAGGCTCACGTCATGCACCACACTGCCCCCAATTTCCACCTGCCCCCACTGCATCTAGATTAATTCTAGGCACTAATCCCTTCCAATAACCAGCAACCAATCAGAACAATACTATGAACTTATCTCCTCTGCTGCCCACAGTACCCCACCCACTTTCAATCTAACTGCTCACCTGACGCAGTCATGCTACTACCTAATGTGCTTACACTCCTTACCTGCATTCTTCTTGCACACCTTACATCCTACCAGGACTCCATAATAGATGACCCAACCACTATCACTGCACCCTTACTCTCACTTCTATCCATCACCCACCTACTAATTACAATTGTCATGCCATCACAATCTCCATCCCAATACACCCACCGTACTACCAGTCACCTGTTACAGTTAAACAAAAAATATCCCTAAAATATGACAGCTTAATTATCAAATTTATAAAACTTATGTTTACTGCCCTATCTAAATTAGCCCTCAGTGGTGATAGCCACATTAACCCTGGTCCTACCATTACCGACTCCTCACCTAACAAATCTGCCGAATAGCTGCTCCTTCTCACAACTAACATCCAACAAAAAGCCGTCTGACCTCCTCTTTATGTGTCTAAATATCAGAAGTATAACTAATAAAACCCATGACCTAAATGCCAACATAGCTTTATATTCCCTGATATTCTCATCCTGACCAAAACCTGGCTCAAACCTCACAACAGAAGTGAGGAAATACTCCCAAAAGGTTATAACATTCTTCGAATAGATAAACTATCTAAGAAAGGGGGTGGTGCGGCTCTAATGTTTTAACACCACCTCAGCATCCAGATCCTTAACACATCTGCCCTCCCAAATTGAAAATGAAGAAATCCTATATGCTAAACCCAAATAAAACAATCAACATCATAGGATGCTAATTCCCACCTGGCCAAAACATCCCACCCCTTGGAAAACCTCCTGAAATGGGCTAACCCTTCCCTACCCCAGGAAACCATAATCCTAGGTGATTTTAATGTCAACTGGCTGTCTTGTAGTAATGATCATCCAGCCCACCACGTAAACTTTAGTGGTTTCTCTCAACTAATGCAGTCAATAAAAATTCTAACAAACGTACTACTCTCGACTGGATATTAGTCAATAAAGACCTTCACTCATACTTATCTGGTTGTCTACCAGACAGCCTCAGTGACCACACTCCAACAGTCCTTATGAGACACCACTTAAGTTGTGCTAAACCCATCATCTATAGGTAAATCCGAAATAGGGTAAACTTCAACCCTCTCTCCTTTCTCTCATCCCTTCAAAACTGTGATTGGACACCACTAAAGTACCTCAATCTGGATGAGGCTGTCTCCTTCTTCAATAGCACCTTCTTAAACATCCTGAATACATATGCCCCCATAAGAAATGCCAGAGTCAAAACACAGTACTCCCCTTGGCTGTAAAAAAGCACCAGGGCACTAATGAAAATCAGAAATAGGGCCTGGGAGCACTGGCGCTTGAGTAAAAAACCCTCTTCTAGACAGTCATTCCTAGAGTTGCGTAATAAGTTCAAAAAGCAAATAAAAGAAGATGAAACCCAGTATTATCAGTCTGCCCTAAACTCCTCCCATCACAACCCTAATCAGTTCTGGTCCACAATAAATTCCATTCTCCACCGTGGTAAAGTAGGCACCCTGCCACCTACCACTCCCCCTTCCTCCAACAGTATTGCTGACTTATTCAATAAACACTTTACTAAAACCATTCTGTCTTTGACTAAACAATACAACCTTCTACCCACCCTCCCCACATCAAAACCAATTACTCTGCCCACAGTCTTCTCTTTTTCATCAGTACCTACCTCCTGTATGTAAAAAAATGTAACTTGCAGCTGACAATCTCCCCTCTGAATACCTAAAAATAGCAGCAGAAGCCCTAGCTTATCCAGTCTCTATCTTAATTAATCGGTCCTTATCAGAAAGCTATGTTCCCGCACTGGGGAAAATATCCCACATCATTCTCCTCCATAAAGGTGGCTCCTCCACTGAACTTTCCAATTACCGCCCCATAGCCATCCTTTCTCCACTTTCCAAGATACTTGAGAAACGCATCTATTCTCAAGTCTTAGCGACCTATTAAGCTAATAACCCCCTGTCCAGCATCCAGCATTGCTTCAGGCCATACCATAGCACTACTACCACCTTGCTGTCTTTCACTAATGCAGCCCTTTATCATAAAAATAATGGCCTGTTCTCCTCTGCTATATTTCTGGATGTATCCAAGGTTTTTGATATGGTCTCACACAAACTCTGTTCTCACTAACCTATCCTTTTCCCAATCAGCTACTGATCGCTGGTGGCCAGTTAGATAGCTGTGAAACCAATCAGTTGTCTGGCATAATGACCTATCTCCTCGACTTCCTGTAACACTCTGTGTTCCCCAAGGCTCCTTTCTTGGTCCCCTACTATTATCACTCTTCACCAATGATCTGTTCACAGCCACCAAGCATTCTTCTAGTATGCAGATGACTCCACCCTCATCTGCTCAGCTCCAACTATACCTGATACAAGATCACATAGGAAGCCTTTTGATCTGTAGAAAGCTGGCTGTCTAATGCCCAGTTATTACTCAACCTGAAGAAGACTAAACTCCTTATCTTCCACCCCACTAAATCTAACCCAGTTATCCCCCACTTTAATATTCTAGCCAAAGACAATACTGTCATCTCCCCAACAGAACACACCAAACTACTTGGTGTTGAGATTGATAATAATCTCAGATTTGACACTCACATTTCTCTTACCATAAAAAGGTTCACAAAAAAACTAGGTGCATTGTACAGAAACAAACAATTCCTCATCAAGACAGTCAGAATTTCTGCTGCCAATTCCCACGTAATCTCCACTTTACTCTACACCGCTCCTATACTTACCTACCTTAGACAAACAGACCTAAACAAGCTCGAGGCTTGCTACAGTAAAATTGCTAAGTTTGCATTTATGCATCTTATTGCAGCCACCATTGTATCTCACTTAGATAACTTGACTGGCTTGAACTCCCTCAACTTCTTCATCTAAATCAATTCTCTCTTGCCTACAGGTTAGTAAACTATCCTCTTAAATTCTTTTCCCTTCAAAACCTTGTCCAGCCCTACTGATCCACTAGACCACTACGCTCCAGCAGCAAAAATCTACTTCTAGCGACCAAACCCAAGAACTCAGCGGGAGAAGCACTATTCTCATGAGTCATATCCAGGTTATGGAACAATCTCCTTCCTCAGTAATCACACTACCTTCTTGCAGTCACTTCAAGACTGCACTAAAAACTTACTTAAAAAGTCTCTGGTTATGCCCATGCACCAATCCCGACTAGTAACTCTCCTTTTTGCCTCCCCTTCCTCTCCACTCCCCAGCCACTTTGCCTCACACTGTCTGATCATTGCATTCCTTCCTCTGCAGGGTCTGGGTCACCCTTTACCCTCCCCTTCCCCCCTCACTCAATCTCTCAGACCTGTTATAACATGCTTATAACATGCTTAACTACCTCACTTCATCTCAACTGTAAATACATATCCAGCTGACTTACACCTAGCTTCCTCTTACTAGCACGTATACTAACTCACTCAGTCTCCTCTCTTACTCCTCTATCTTCCCCTTCCATTCCATTATTCCTTCTAGCTTGTTCCACCTTCATGTGGGGCATCTGCTTTATATCTGTTTGAGTTTAGTGCCATATTTGTATATAAGATTTCGATTTATGAGTTTAGAACAGTATCTGTTTGAGCTTAGTACTATCCGTCTATACATCCTACCTTTATTCCTAGTCTCTAGCTAGATATTGGTATATCTGTTCATTATTATGTTTCATATTGTATGATATCTAATGTTTGCTGCAGTATGTATTATTAGCTGTTGTATGTATATTCAATTGTTCTTCATGTACTCTGCTTATTTATTGTTCTGTGTACCTTTTCTCCCTGGGGCTCCGCTGAAAAAGGACCTGTGTCGAGTCGGAATTTTCCAGTAAACAAATGTAAATAAATAAATAAAAATAAATATGTGTCAATAATACACACACAGAGAGCCTTGCTGAGATCTGCTGCAACGTCTGGGAGTCATAAAACAATTTCAGAACTCCACCCTTCCAGAGTAGCAATTAGTTCACCCCATAGACAATCCCGAAAGCTTCCTAGTACAGACTTTTTGTCTCTGGCTACATTTAGAACTCTAGGATACAATCTTTATGGCCTAAGCCAGGTAATTTAATTTCAAACTATTTTCAAAGTTAGGTGGATTGAGATTAACCTCTTCCCTTCCAGTATCTTTTGTTAAAACATACATGTAAACACTTAGAATACTACTAATTATCAACTATGGGACTGGTGAGGCCAATATGTAACCAAATGGAATATATTATTTCAAGCATAATAAAGGAAATTGGCTAGAGTTAAAATGGCCTGCAAGAGCTGCTAGCCTAGTACTTAACTAAAATATCTGATTCCTGATTAATAATGGATGCTGCTGATCCGAATTAACTGAATGGGGGAATAAAGACTTCTTAGATTGGGCTTGGGGGAAGGAGTATTAAGTCCTTTCCAATTAAATGGTTAATTCTACTTGGTATTCGTTAAGAATTAATCAACCATCAAGAGCTCCAGACAGAGCTGTCCTTTATTACTCACATTTATCTTTATATATAACAGATAGAGTTTGCAGCTACTAAAACATGCAAGCTATTTTTGCCTCTGCTGTTATCTTGAACTTTGGTTTTCATATTAAAGTTGTTAATTCATTTATGGTATTTATCTTTAAGATTTAAAAAACAAGTAATCTCCGTGGTATCCCCAAAGTCTCAAAACAACCCACTAAAGTGTAGTGGGTCTAAAAACAAAACAGTGTAAGAAACTTCTCTGTGTGGAAGATTTTGCAGTCCATATATTTCTAGTTAATCACTGTATATTAATCAGATCAGACAATAATAGTAGAAGTAGCGAACGTAAACTCGTCAAGTCAAAAAGTAATAATATAGCAATAACCCACGCCTGGGTGTGGGTAATGCTGGATTTACCCACGGTTGGCGTGGTTTGGTCCCGAGGGACCAAACAAAGCCAACCGTGGGTAATACAGAATTACCCACACCCAGAAGTGGGTTATTGCTATTATACCATGACATTATTTAAGAAAAGAAACTATTACTTTTCTTAAATAATGGCATAGTATAATGCCTGTTTACTGCCCTTCTGCAGATGTCTGGCATCCGCGGCAGTTCTGATGTACTGCGCTGCGCGGTACATCAGAGTTGGAGCAAAAGCAACGGAGAAAGCAAGATCTCCGTTGCTTTTTTTTTGCTATGTTAAATGGGTTTAACATAGCGAGACAGTTTTAAAATAAGCAGCGGAGATGTCCATTGCTTATTTTAAAACTGTCTCGCTATGTTAAACCCATTTAACATAGCGAAAAAAGCAACGGAGATCTTGCTTTCTCCGTTGCTTTTTTAAACCTGTCTCGCTATATGAAATGGGTTTAGCATAGCGAGACAGCTTTAAAATAAGCAACGGAGATCTCTGTTGCTTATTTTAAAGCTGTCTCGCTATGTTAAACCCATTTAATATAGCGAGACAGTGTTTTAAAAGTAGAGTTATACTAATGGAAAAAAGTCCGGGCGACCGGACAAACTTTCCAGATTCTAAGTATTTTTTTCTGCATTTTCGACTTTTTGTGCCTTTTGACGACTATTTCTGCCTGTTTTATTCAGTTATTATCTGTTTTTACTGTTTTTAATAGCTTGAATTGTTTGTTGCACTTCCTTGTTTAAGTTTTGCTTAAAAGTTAAACAACAGGCTAATACACTCAAGTGTACTAGCTTTTGATAGCAATTAATCGAAAAACACAGCATTTATTGTATTTTCTGTCTATCTGAAAAAAAAACTTGAAAAAAACAAAAAAAATACTCTTGTTTTCCATACTTTCCTAATAGTTTGTTCCAGTGATCAGATTTTGCTGATCCCTGGGCTTTGTCTTGGTTCCTGTGTTTCTCCATTTTCCTTGTTTGGTCAGGGGGAAGTTTATTTACTCACCAGTGAGAGTGGGGAGTACTGAGCTGCCTGTTTGTCCTCAGAGGAGTGGTTTAAGGCAGTAACTTCTAGTTTATTGGCCATTTTGGGTCATTTCCTGTCTTTTCCAGCCCCCTGCTATAAAGCACGCTTTGGCAGGCTTTTCTGGCTGTAGAGAACTCAGCACAGCTCCTCGTGGTATCCAGCAGAGTTCCTAGAGCAGCAGAGACCAGAAAAGGCAAATTTTCCAGATTCTAAGTATTTTTTTCTGCATTTTCGACTTTTTGTGCCTTTCGACGACTATTTCTGCCTGTTGTATTCAGTTATTACCTGTTTTTACTGTTTTTAATAGCTTGAATTGTTTGTTGCACTTCCTTGTTTAAGTTTTGCTTAAAAGTTAAACAACAGGCTAATACACTCAAGTGTACTAGCTTTTGATAGCAATTAATTGAAAAACACAGCATTTATTGTATTTTCTGTCTATCTGAAAAAAAAAACTTGAAAAAAAAACAAAAAAAATACTCTTGTTTTCCATACTTTCCTAATAGTTTGTTCCAGTGATCAGAGTTTGCTGATCCCTGGGCTTTGTCTTGGTTCCTGTGTTTCTCCATTTTCCTTGTTTGGTCAGGGGGAAGTTTGTTTACTCACCAGTGAGAGTGGAGAGTACTGAGCTGCCTGTTTGTCCTCAGAGGAGTTGTTTAAGGCAGTAACTTGTAGTATATTGGCCATTTTGGGTAATGTCCTGTCTTTTCCAGCCCCTTGGTGTAAAGCACGCTTTGGCGGGCTTTTCTGGCTGTAGAGAACTCAGCACAGCTCCTCGTGGTATCCAGCAGAGTTCCTAGAGCAGCAGAGACCAGAAAAGACAAACTTTCCAGATTCTAAGTATTTTTTTCTGCATTTTCGACTTTTTGTGCCTTTCGACGACTATTTCTGCCTGTTTTATTCAGTTATTACCTGTTTTTACTGTTTTAATAGCTTGAATTGTTTGTTGCACTTCCTTGTTTAAGTTTTGCTTAAAAGTTAAACAACAGGCTAATACACTCAAGTGTACTAGCTTTTGATAGCAATTAATCGAAAAACACAGCATTTATTGTATTTTCTGTCTATCTGAAAAAAAAACTTGAAAAAAACAAAAAAAATACTCTTGTTTTCCATACTTTCCTAATAGTTTGTTCCAGTGATCAGAGTTTGCTGATCCCTGGGCTTTGTCTTGGTTCCTGTGTTTCTCCATTTTCCTTGTTTGGTCAGGGGGAAGTTTCTTTACTCACCAGTGAGAGTGGGGAGTACTGAGCTGCCTGTTTGTCCTCAGAGGAGTGGTTTAAGGCAGTAACTTGTAGTTTATTGGTCATTTTGGGTCATTTCCTGTCTTTTCCAGCCCCCTGCTATAAAGCACGCTTTAGCACGGAGTTGCCACAGGAGCACACAAGAGCAGCGGCGGTTAATCAAGGTTAAACTATTCGGGCTACCTAAAGTCCACTCTTCAAATTTTCCCTTAAAATAGCCTTCCTTGAACTGTACTGCTGATCAAACCAGCGTATTCTATATCTAAAAAGTTCAGCTCTACTTGATTCTTAAGTAGACTATTCTCTATCTGCAAAGCCTAGCACTTGCTCCTAAAGTATTTTTTTACTTCGATATAGCACTTTTATTATACATAGTACCCCACCAGCCTAAAACCCCTTTTTCGATCACTCACATCCCCCGGAGTCTTTTTAAAGTTTTTGTCTATTCCTTCTAGCATGTCGTGGGATCAGTTGCTAGTGTCCTCTCCTGCTCAGCTGGTGAATCTGGGAATATTGAGGCAATGTTACAATTGCCTCATGTACACAGACAACCCTCTCCTTCTCCCACAAAACACAAATACATGCGAGAGATGCAACTATATAGCCAAACTGGAGGCTGAGCTCTCTCAACATAGGACTGGCAAGACCAGACATGAGGAGAAGGTAACCACACACACCACAAACCCAGTCTCACATAGTACTATCACAACTTCATATCATACACATAAACACACAAAGACATACTCGGAGGCTCTGATCAAAAATCTACCAAAACAGCAGAGGCCACCAAAGCAGACACCCAAACAACTGCCACCTCAGCACACAACACATGCAACACATAGACCACATAGTCAGTGTGCCAAACAGTCACAGCCCTTAAGGCCAAACACAATGCCAGACACACTCGTCATTGGTGACTCCATAGTCAGACACACTGACGTCCCGCTCACCAGATTGAGTAAGGAGAAGGTCACATTAAGCTGCCTGACGGGTGCTAGAATCCGCCACATAACGCAAGCACTCAGGTCTCTCAACAGCAGGTACAAGTACGACTCAGTCATTGTCCACGCTGTTGTGAATGACCTGAGACGTACCTCCTTGGACTACATGAAAAGAGACATAGAGGAGCTCTCTGATTATGTAGCCCAGGCAGGTATGACCCTGACCTTGAGCAGTATCCTACCTTCACCAAGAATGATGCCACAATACAGAGACAAGATGATCAGCTTTAATAATTGGCTTAAACTCTGGTGTCATTCAAAGGGGATCCAATGTCTGTCTGCCTGGGATGACATGCTGGACAAGCCACGCTGCTTCACAAGGGACGGCTTGCACCTGTCACCCCTGGGCTTCCGGATATTGGCAAAGGCTCTTGCCACCCCCATAGTGCCTTTTTTAGGCAAGGCTCAAATTCTAAACCTACCACCCTAGAACACAAAAAAGGAAAAAAAACTAAGGGTTATGCTGCTCAGTGCCAGAAGTCTCAAGCTCAAGATGCACGCACTCGAGGCCCTTCTCAGTATGGAGAACATCGATGTCTGTGCTGTGACTGAAACCTGGTTCAAGGCTCCTGAGAGCACCCCGGCACTATCAGGTTTTACCTCATATCATGCGTTCCGGCCCCAAAATCCGGACAACACCAAGAAAGGAGGGGGGGGGTGTCCATATTCATCAAGGACACCCACACCTCAAGGTTAGTGGCAACGCACGATGCATCAGAGACCATCCAGGTGCAATTAACCATAGGCAAGACTGCTCTGCAATTTGTAGCATGTTACAGGCCACCCTCTCAAACTCAGGAACCTCACATAGCTTTCCTGAAAACACTGGAGGGGATAAATGTATCTCCAAACACCATCATACTAGGCGACTTCAACTACCTGAATATAGACTGGGATCACTACTCAAGCCCCAACACTCTAGCCCAAAGGTTCCTAGAGTTCATAAACTCAAATGCCATGGAACAACTAGTCACCATCCCTACAAGAGGAGAAAACATACTAGATCTCATCATCACGAACATGGGGTCACAATGTTCAACACCGGAAGTATACCCCTCACTGGTGAGATCAGATCATAAACTAATCTCACTGGAAGTCCACATCCCGCCCCCACCTGAGATAAAAAAGACCACAGTGAAGAACTTCTCAAAAGCCGACTTCACACTTCTAAAGACTAGTGTGGTCTCTTTTAAGGCCCCCGAGCCTGCGGAAACCATTACTCAAGCAGCTAAATCACTTACAAATGCCTTCTACCAGCACCTACAGGACTGCATGGATCAGGCAATCCCAAACAATACTAAGACTCTTTGTACCAAAGGCAAGCGTCCAGTCTGGTGGACCCCAGCCATAAACAAGCTCTACAACAAAAGGAGGAAGCTACTACAAGATAGAGCAAAATCCTTAAAAGGGAAGACACCTTTGATCATTATAAGTAAAAAACTAAGATCTCTCATAAAATCATCCAAGGCAAATTTCGAGAGAAAAGTCGCTAAGCACTCAAAAGACAGTCATAAGGCCTTCTTTAGCTATGTTAGAAACCTGGGAGGAAATTCCCAGATATGCTCAGAATTAGTTCAAAATGATGTAAAAATTACTGAACCTACAGACATTGCCAACATACTGGCTGACAGGTTCAGTGAAAACTTCTCCCCCCCCTCCCCCCCAAAAGGAGAGATTTCTATACCAGAGGATTGTAGCCCCCCAAACATCTCTAACGCTCAGGTGAGAACTGCTCTCTCAAAGGCGAAAAACACAGCATCCATGGGACCAGATGGTGTCCCCGGTTGTGTGCTTCACGAACTCAATGAGGAATTAAACCCGCAGTTAGGGCAGCTGTTTAATCTTAGCCTCACCTCAGGGTACGTACGGCAACTGTGGTCCCACTTCACAAAGGCGGTGCCTCCACCGACCCTGGAAATTACCGTCCCATCAGCTTGACAAGCCTGATCTGCAAAGCTATGTAGAGGATCATAATGGAACTCATAAATAAAGACATAGGGGACTTGCAGACTTTGGATCCAACCCAGTTTGGCTTTGTCAAAGGCAGATCATGCCTTTTAAACTTGGTTGACTTTTTCAAAACAGTCACCAAGGCCATTGATGAGGGAAAGGCAGTCCACACAGCCTACCTCGACCTGGCAAAGGCTTTCGACACAATACCCCACTCAGGTATCATTGAAAAACTCATCAGCTTAAATGTAAACCCATACATCACAAGATGGGTTGCAAACTGGCTAAGTGACAGAACCCACAGGGTCAGAGTTGCTGGCGCCATGTCAGACTCAAAGCCTGTCACAAGTGGTGTCCCACAGGGCTCAGTCCTGGGCCCACTCTTGTTCGGCATCTACTTTTCAGAAGTACAAGCAAACACAGGAGGGTTATGGCTGACAAAGTTTCCAGATGACTGCAAACTGGGCACCATAGTCGAGAACACATCTGACACAGATATCCTTCAGAAGGGTCTTATAGAAATGGATAACTGGTACCAGAGCCATGGCCTAAAGTTAAACGCCAAAAAATGCTTAGTCATACCCTTCGGGAAAAACAAGGTTACCCCTAGCTACCATATAGGTGGCAATCCACTAAGCACAGAAGAGGTTATCAGGGATCTGGGGACCCAGGTTGACAGTAACCTTTCGTTTGACACTCACGTTGCCAAAGTAGTTAGGAAGACCTTCTACATTGCTCACCTGATCATGAAAGGATTCACATCCAGATCAAGGGAGGTCATCGTCCCCCTGTACTCATCACTCATCAGACCAATGATTGAGTACAATGCCCCATTCAGAATGTATCTGACCCGACACCTGCAGCAACTGGAAAGGCCCCAAAAGTTCCTCACCAAAAGGATAAAGGGTTTCAGAAATATGTCTTATGCGGCCCGACTGAAGGAACTCCAGCTCTATTCAGTCGCTTACCGTCTGCTCAGAGGTGACCTGTGCCTGACATACAAGGCCATGTCCAACCCGGAATTGATGAACATGCTTCACCTCAAAAAATCTAGATCCCTCAGAACTACAAGGGCGGGAGACTTAAACCTTGACACGGTTATTAATAGGACGTGCTGGAGGGACATATTCATCACCCAGAGACTCCCTATGCTGTGGAACAAAATCCCGGTACAGGTGAGGCAGAGCACCTCGCTGGCTTTGTTCAAGAGAAATCTTGACCAATGGATGGGAGATCGCAGATATACCCCAGGGATTACCTCAGTGTCACTGCTTGACAGAGGCACAGCAAAATAATGGGCATAGTATCCTTCAAACTAAAGGGGTGGCGAAAGCCACAAAACTCTGGGCTAGGCTTATAAATGCCCTTGGGCAGATAGCCTAGTATGAACCTATGAACCTATAACTCGATTTACAATGTGCACGCTGGCCAATCAGCGTGCACGTTTTGGTGGGGTCATGGTATAATAGAAAATATATAATTCTACAGCATTACTAAGTATTCGAAAGTAATCCAAGCAAGGCAGGCAGTCTGTTTCCAGTCAGAAATCCTTTATTAAGTACACAGACAAGCGATCCAAGTAAAACAAAAATAGAGTAATAATTTCCTCACAAGCTTTCTAAATATATATATATACTTTTTATCAGGCATGGGAGTGGTTTATTGTGCTGTAAAACAAAGTGTTATTGGTACACATGTTAAATTCACATCCCTTTCCCCATCAGTGTGACATTCGAGCTGGTCCTGCCTTACCTAGTAGTTGTCATAATAATATATAGCCCTAATGTACTTTAATGGTACATCTTATTTAACCAAATTATTAAGTAGATTATTAAGTCTGTGATTTTATACAAGGCAATATACTACATGGCTGGAAATATATCAACCTTAGTTCATTTTGCAATCAAAAATTATATATAAATATATACATATACATTTTGCATGTAAAAATCAGTTTCCATTTTCTTAAGCTATTGTTAACAAAGATCGCTTTCGTTCTTCTAGACTTCTCAAGGTCTGTGTACAAGAACCCTAAAAACCTATATAATTGTATAATTAGTTAGTATTGTTATTGCCATCATTTTGAATAAAGTGGAAAAAAGAGAACCAGAAAAAAAAAAAAAAATATATATATATATATATATATATATATATATATATATATATATGTATGATGATTGAAACAAAATATACACTTAAATTTCAAATGATTTAAAATGGTATTTAAAACCAGTTTGTAGAAAAAAATAAAATAAAATACAATTAGTCATGTAGACAATGTGGCAATTTTCTAAGTTCCAGTGCACTTTTAATTGAACAGTAGTAGTTTAGTCCAGGCTTTCTAAAAGAGTTCAGCTTTAATTGCCACATGAGTTCATGTTTCTCCAGAATATTCGGGATGCCTCCTTCAAGATCACCCATGTGTATGCGATCCAGGATCTGGAACTTAAAACCTGTGTGTCCTTTATGAAGAGAAAGGTGTTTGGCTAGTGCATTATTTTTACATCCAGAGCGGATTTCTGACAGATGACATGAAATCCTACGCTTGAGTTTATTTACAGTCTTGCCCACATATAATGCATCACATTCATTGCACTGTGCCCTGTAAATTACTTTTTTAGTGTTACAGTCACCCCCTGCACTGGTTGTAATGATCTTCTTTAAATAAGGGCAATAAAAACTATCACCTTGCTGTATAAATATACAAAATGTACAATTAGTTTCACATCTTTTAGTGCTTTTCTCACATGGTCTAGGTTTAAATTCCACAAAACTTCTAATATTCCAAATGATGGGGCTTCACCTAAGATGTTAATCAGAAATGTCCCAGTTTTCTTCAATAATATTTTTGATACTGTGATAATCCAAAGTGTATGTCAGGATGCAGCTATTTTTGCATTTGTTATTCTCTGTGGATTACTTAACATTTTTCTACTGGGGAGGTTGAGTGAAGGTGCTTCAGTCCTTTTCAGTTCTATAATGGGTTCCAGGATGTTTTTTTAACATCTGACTTTCATAGCCTCTCACTAGAAAATCATTCTCTAAGTTGTTCATGTTTCTCAAAAAATGGTTCCATCTCTGTGGTAATTCGAGCAAATCTATAGCCTTGGGATTTCACTACATTATACTTGGTTTTTGTAGGATGTAGACTTTTACTGTGGAGTAATAAGTTAACCCTCGTTGGTTTTCTGAATAGATCAGTGGTGATTCTGTTATTGTTGGTATCCTTGGAAAACTGCATATCTAAGAAAGTGGTTGAAGTACAGCTATGGAAAGAGGTAAACTTCAGGAAGGGGGTTGTTTGATTGAAGTAAGTGATAAAATCTCCAAGCTGCAAGGTGTCACCTTCCCACACAATAAAGACATTGTCAATAAAACATAAATAGCATGTGATATGCTGCATGTAGTCTGTGTTGTTTAATACAAAGTCCTCCTCCCATTTGCCCAGGACTATGTTAGCTATGCTGGGAGCCATGGCAGCCCCCATTGCTATACCAGTTTTTTGTTTGTAGTGTTTGCCATTGAAAGTAAAGAAACTGAAGTCCAGTACAAGATTAATGAGCTTGCTTAACTTTTGCAGTTGTGCCTGTGTACCCTGATTATGTTTCTTAAAAGACTCCATAGCTGCTGTTATACAGTAATTGTGAGGGGGCACTGTGTACAAGGATTCCACATCAGTAGTTACCAAAATACTGTCAGCTTCCACTGTAATGTTTATTTTCTTCAATAAATCCATTGAATCTCTTATGTATGACTTATTCTTTTCTGCTAGAGGTTTCAGCAAGTAATCAAGGGAAATGGCTGTGGCTTCAGTAAGGGAACCTCCAGTTGCTACTACCGGTCTATAAGGTGGGTCTTCTCTGTTCTTGTGTGGCTTTGGTATTCCAAAAAAGTAAGGTAAACATGGGCATGCGCTCCATAAATAATTATAAAGATTTTCAGTGATAAGATGTTCTTCATCTCACATTGCTGCAGTCCTTACACTTGGGTAGTCCGCTGTCCTCGGTCGGCCCGAATATCAAAGTATTAGGCTGACGTCGGTCAAGGCGCATAAGACTGACATCAGGACATCAGGGTACATATGCGCATGACCGACGTCATATCCTCAGTCTTTTTTGCCGCATGGTCCGATGCAGAAGCAGCGTTGCAAGTGCCGTTCGGCGTTCTGAAATTTTTCGAATTCGGAGTTTCAGACCGAGTCAAAGTTGGCTAAGTACCCCGTTGGGGAAGATTTTAGTTTTTTCTTGCCTCAGTGGTTTACCGGATGTCAGAAAAAGTGAATAACTGTATTTCTTGTGGGAAACAGATACCGCATAGAGATTATCATACTTTGTGTATTCCTTGTTTAGGGCCTGAGCACGACGTTGTTGGGTGTCGCTTTTGTGCTAGATTCAATAAGCGCACTATTAAGAGAAGGTTAGATTGTGCCAGGTTAGTCTTCGGGAAGCGGTGCAATTATAATATGCCGTCGGATACTCCGACGTCCGCTTCTTCGAAGAAGCGCAAGGATAAAGCAGCTAAGCCCAGACAAGACGAGTCGTCCGTACCGGACGCCGGTTCTTTAGAGGTGTCGGTGGAGCCGGTGGTTCCACCGGAGGTTTCTCTGGAGTCCCAGGGGGAGACCTTGTTATTGCAGGATGTGGCCTCTCAGGAGGCAGGTCAGGCTGAAGGGGCTTCTCAGGTTACTGCACTCCCTTCCCTTCCTAGGGTGGTTAGGCCTTCTCCTTCTGTTTCCAAGGCTTCTCCCAGAGGCAGGCCAGGGTTAGCTTCAGTTGGTGTCACTCCTAGTTCTTCAGGATCTGTGCCCAAGAAGCATATGCTTAAAATGGCAGAAGATTTGATTACTTTGATTAGAGGTTCTTTGCCCCCTCCTGATAAGAGGCCTAGGGTGGAACCTGAGTTGGCAAGTTTTGAGCAGGCTTCAGATGTTTCAGAGTATTCGGCTGAAGACTTGCAGGAGTATTCTCCTTATTCTGATTCTGATGTGGATGATTCTACTCCTTCTGCTTCTCCTCCTGAGGATTTTTCTTTTTCAGAGACTCTTCATTCCATGAGGGAGCATTTTAAGTGGGAAGGTCAGGACTTCTCTGATTCCAGGAAAAGGCTTAGGGAATTTTTGTTTTTACCCCAGCATAGGCCTTTGGCTATACCTCCTGTTCTGGATGTTGTGGAGGATGTGTTTGCAGAGGCTTCTCTTAATCCTGATTCTTTGCCTCCTGCTCCTGTTAAACCGGATAGGTATTATAGGGTGCCTGAAGCTCATAAGTATCTTTTTAAGAGTCCTAGGGCGGACCCAGAAACTGTTAGTCAGGGGCCTAAGGGTGTTAAGGCTTCTGTTGTTAAAAATCCGGTTCCTCCAGATAAAGAGGCCAGGGCTTTGGATAGATGGGGAAAGAAAGTCTATACTTCTTCCACCCTAGCTATGAGGGCTCTCAATTGCCAGTTTCACATGTTAAAATACCAAAACTATCTACTTTCTCAGTTGAAGTCTAAGGTAGATGCTCTGGCGGAAGGTATTGAGTGTAAAGAGTTACAAGATTTGGTACATGTCTCTGAACAAGTGGGTAAGCATTCTTTGCAATGTGGTTTTGATGCTGTACAGGCCTCGTCTAGGGTGGCTGCCACTGGGTCAGTTCTTCGCAGGCACGCCTGGCTGAGGGATCAGAATTTATCTGACCATGTTAAGACAAGGATTTTAGATGCTCCTTTACAATCTGATGTGTTGTTTGGTTCACCTGTTGAGGCAGTCTTAAAGAAAATGGAAGACAAGGCTAAGTCTATGCAGACTGTTAAAGATTTTTTGCAGGTTCAGCCTCCGAAGTTTAGCAGAAATTGGCCTACCAAGGGGTGGACTTATCCTTCTTATGATTCCCAGTCTAGGGGTAGGTCTAGATGTGGTAGGGGCAGAGCTCAGGGCTCTTTCAGGCCTAGAACAGGGAGTTCACCTGCACAGTCTTCGGGTGAGGGCAGGGGTCAGTCCTTTCGTAAACAGACCCAATGACCTACCTTTTCAGCTGCCAGAGCCTTCTCGTCTGGCAGCACCTTTGGGAGGAAGGTTGGCACTTTTCAAGGAGAATTGGAGTTTAATTACCCAAGACAGATGGGTATTGGATATCATACACCAAGGTTACAGGTTTTATTTCCATACCTTGCCTCCTTTCAAAGGCATGCCAGACGTTCCTCCTCAGCAAAGAATAGAGGCTCACAAACAGATTTCTCTGCTGCTCCAAATAGGGGCCATACAACCGGTCCCTCTGTCAGAAGTGGGCCTAGGATTTTATTCTCGCCTGTTCCTAGTACCAAAGAAGGGGAACACGTGGAGACCAATTTTGGATTTATCTATCCTCAACACTTATCTGGACATTCCCAAGTTCAAAATGTTGACGTTACAACAGCTTTTACCTCTGCTGGGCAAAGATCACTGGATGGTGACTCTGGATCTCAAGGAGGCTTACCTTCATGTTCCTATCAGGCTAAGTTGCAGGAAGTATCTACGTTTTCGGGCTGGGACTTCTCATTATCAGTTCTCTGCATTGCCCTTTGGCTTATCTACTGCACCCAGAGTGTTCACGAAGGTTCTGGCTCCAGTGATAGCTTTCTTCAGGCTAAGAGGAATACAGATCTATCCTTATTTGGACGATTGCCTGATTCTGGCTCAAGGAAAGGACAAACTTCTTCATCATCTACATTATGTGATAGCAGTGCTAAGATGCCTGGGGTATTCTGTGAACGAAATAAAGTCCAGTCTAGTACCCTCTCAGGACATGTGCTTTCTGGGTGTGAGACTGAATACAGCATCCCAGATGGCCTTTTGACCCCGGACAAACAAAAGAATCTTTCTCTTTACTTCCATCAATTGTCTCATCAGTCCAGGCTGACTGCAAGGACAGTCCTTCAAGCCTTGGGGTTCATGGCATCTTGTATTCTGGTGCTTCCCAATGCCAAACTGCATATGAGGAAGCTACAATGGTATCTCAAAATGTATGGACACAGCACTGCCAAGATATGGACACTGTCATTCAGATAATACCTTGCATTCAAAAGGAATTTTTGTGGTGGGCTCAGGAATGTCACCTAAACAAGGGACTCTATGTGACCCGGCCAGAGGCGAGTCAGATTCTAACGACAGATGCCTCAGACAAAGCTTGGGGAGCTCATCTAAATGGAAAGTGGATACAAGACACGTGGCCTGCCAGACTTCTACATCTACATATCAACCTGAAGGAGATGTTAGCAGTCCAATTTGCATTAATAGCTTTCAAGGATTTACTTCTTCCAGGGCAGGTGTTGATTCTAACAGACAACACAACTGTCATGTGGTACATCAACAAGCAAGGGGGAACACATTCTTATCCTCTGTGCAGACAAGCAATGATTTTGTGGGAGACTGCTCTCAGTTTACAGCTAAATCTTCAGGCAAGGTTTCTGCCGGGAGCACAGAACTCCTTAGCAGATGTGTTGAGCAGACAAATAATGGATCCCCACGAGTGGAAATTGGATCCTCAAGTTTTCAAGAAATTGACAGTGTCATGGGGAACTCCAGACATAGATCTGTTCGCTTCTCCACTAAACTACCAGCTGCCAAAGTTTTGCACAAAAAGTTTTCATCCCACAGCCTGGAAAGTGGATGCTCTTTCATTCAATTGGAGCAATCTTCATGTGTATGCCTTTCCACCTCTGCCTCTCCTCCCAAAGGTACTTCTGAAGGTCAGACAGGACAAGCCAAAGATGATTTTAATAGCTCCAGATTGGCCTCGACAGCACTGGTACCCACTACTGAGAAGTCTGGTACAGGAGCCTCCATGGCCTTTACCTTCGATTCCACACCTGCTGTCTCAGGAGAACAGTCATTTACTCAATGTCAAACTTCACTCTCTTCATCTGACAGCCTGGCATATTCTGTTTTAAACCCTGGAGGGTCTCAGCTTCCACAACAAGTTTTGAATGTTATTTTGGAGGCCAGAAGGCCTAGTACAAGGAAAGTGTACGCAGATAAATGGAAGAGATTTTTATTTTGGAGTGCAGCAAAAGCATTTGATGTTTCTAAGCCTAATTTAAGTGTGGCTCTTCAATATCTTACTGAGTTACTGGACAAAGGCTTGTCCTTCTCTTCAATTAAGATTCATGCTGCAGCAATTTCTGCTCACTATGACTGTGACCCACCATTGTTTTCTCATCCTTTGTTTAAGCAATTCCTTAGAGGGGCAAAGAATATAAGACCCCCACGGAGAGCTCCTACTCCTGCTTGGGATCTCAATTTTGTGTTAGAGAAACTCACTCTACAACCTTTTGAGCCTGCAGCTACTGCAGAGTTGAAATATTTATCATGGAAGACTGCTTTTTTGTTGGCCATTACCTCTGCGAGAAGGGTTTCTGAATTACAGGCCCTTATGGCAGTTGAGCCTTTCTTAATTTTCCATAAGGATAGGGTATCTTTGCGTACTAATCCTTCCTTTATGCCTAAAGTGGTTTCTAGTGTGGCTTTAAACCAAACTATTCATTTACCTACCTTTTATGCGAACCCCCAAAATAAAGGGGAAAAGATTTTGCACACTTTGGATATACACAGGCAGTTGCGATATTATTTGAGCAGAACTAAAGGGTTCAGGCAGTCTCAGCAGTTATTTGTTTCTTTTGCTTTGAGTTCTCAGGGCAAGCCTGTGTCAAAACAAACTATTTCTAAGTGGATTGGGTTGTGTATTGCTTTCTGTTATTCACATCATGGTAAGGAGATTCCAGCTGGGATTAGGCCTCATTCCACTAGGGCTACTGCCACTTCTACAGCCTTTCTAAGGGGGGTAGCAACTAAAGATATTTTGGAGGCTGCTACTTGGAGTTCAGTGCATACTTTCTCTAAGCATTATCACCTTCCTCTTTACTCTAAATCGAGGGCTGGTTTTGCCACTGCAATTTTACAGGGCATTTTGGCAGCTCCTACTGCTTTTTAGTTGTGCCATCCTCCCTTTTCTCTGCTTTGGGATTCTACCCAAGTGTAAGGACTGCAGCAATGTGAGATGAAGAATATAGTACAGTTTTGTACCTACCATAAATGTAGATGTTCGAAGATCCACATTGCTGCAGTCCAATTTACCCTCTCTCCTTCCCCTCTGTGGTTAGAGGCGGTTGTGTGGTTTGGGTTGTACATATTGTGGATTTTGTATATATTGTACATATAGTTAGTACACAGGTGTTTGGTTGTTTTTTGGTTGTCTTTTGGTTTTGACCTTTTTGTTTAGGGTCTTCTGACATCTGGGGCAAGAAAAGACTGAGGATATGACGTCGGTCATGCGCATATGTACCCTGACGTCCTGATGTCAGTCTTATGCGCCTTGACCGACGTCAGCCTAATACTTTGATATTCGGGCCGACCGAGGACAGCGGACTACCCAAGTGTAAGGACTGCAGCAATGTGGATCTTCGAACATCTACATTTATGGTAGGTACAAAACTGTACTTTTTTCTTCCCATAATGTGGTGAGATTGGTGTTCCATAAGTCATATACTCTTTTTATGTTATCCATGGCAAATAACTCATAAAATCTGTTATCCTCCAGCATGTTCTTTATCTTTTGGTTGTAGCTAGTGGTATCAGTCACAAGTATACCGCCTCCCTTGTCTGCCTTCATTACACGCCTGGATTTATCATTGCCTAGCTCAAGCAATGCTTTTCTTTCTCCCTATGTTAAGTTATAAAGTTTTTTCTTTGGAGGTTTTTTAAGCATTTTCCTGATATCCATCTCACATTTCACTTCAAAAGCAGCTAGTGTTTGATGTAGTGGTGGACAATAGCTGCTAGGCCTTTTTATAGTTTCATCAATAGGCTTATTTTCAGTGTCATTACATTTGCCATGGAACTGTACCCTTAAGTTGAGCTTCCTCACAAACATTTTAAGGTCTATCAGTACTTGAGCAACCTCACTCCTGCAGCTTGGTATGAAAGTAAGTCCTTTGGACAACACACTTTTTTCCTCTTCAGTCAGTGCTTTAACAGAGTGGTTCCAGATAAGTGGAGCACCAATATTGTGGTACCTGTTGTTGTTGTTATTGTACCTGTTATTGTGGCTGTTTCCTCTGTCTGAGCCTGGGACCTGGGTTGTGGTTGGGGTTCCAGTCGAGATTGCCCAGGTATTGTATTTCTCTCACCCCTGTCCACTGTTTGGTTCTCCTGTCTCCCTGGGAGTTTGTGGATAGAGTATGAGACCTCTGAAATTCCTCCTCTGCTTTCTGGAATCTCGGTGGGTTGTAGTAGTATTCCTCGCTGTGGCTGTGGTATGGGGGGACCTGGTAAGAGGGACAAGCTCTGGGGCTCTGGTGGTGGTTGTCGTTCTTGTTCTGGTACTGGTGCTGGCTTTGGTATTGGTGTGGTGGTTGATGTCTGTGCTGTCGATATTGGTCTTCCTGAAGAAACTGGTCTCTGTGATGGTGCTGCTGCTCCTGGAAGCTGGATTGTCTGTGGTCCCGGTTGTCCTGGTAGTCCTGTAATTCGTCCTGTAGAACTCTCTGTCGGTTCTGGTTGCCGCTGTGGCTTATGTTCCTGTCCTGATGCTTCTGTGATGTCAAAGGCTTCTGCGGAGTGTTGATAGCCAGAGGGGATTGGGATTGTGGGGAATGAGATGTTAGGGGGGGGGGCAGTCTCCTGGTGGTCCTGTATTTTGCCCGTCTGGTTTTGTGCGAAGATCTCCCCTGGGAAAATCCCGTTGAGGTCTGCTGGCATGGTTATATTTTCCCTTATATCCCCTGTAATAACTAAAACCTTGTCTGTTGTTGGTTCTCCTATTGTTGATATTATTATTGTACCTCCTAGTAAGTCTCCCAAGATCATCTTTGTCCAGTTGATCTTGTTTTATTTTATTAATCTTTCTTTCTTTAATGGACTGCTCATATCCTTTCACTCTTTCTTTAAGTAGCTCAAATTTAGTATCTAGGTTATTGTGGTTCTCATTTTCCAATGTTGTTTTTAAAGATGTGATGTCAGCCTTTGTAGCTTCCTGCACATTAAGGTTGTTCCTTACTAGCAGACAAATAAGTTTTTAGCTGGCATCCTCTAAAATATCTTCCCATTCCTTAGAAAGTGAATCATCCATATCTTTCCACATTGGTCTTTTGTTCAATCTAAGTCCCCATGGTAGTCTCTTCTTATCTATGCTTTGTTGTAAATAAATGCGTTCCCAGTAGAGACCCTGCATGCGTTTCAGTTGCTTTTCTAGTTTAGAAAAAGTCTCTGAATTCATATTTTCTAGGCCCATTCTTCCCTGTCCATTTTCTGTATCCGTTTGTATCTGGTCTGCTTCTGTATCATTCCAGATAGGTACAGTTAGTAAATCTTTTAGCCTGTCATTATCCATGTCTTAAAATGCTGGAATTCCACACCAATTCAGGGATCCTTTAACGGAACAAAAACCTTGGTCTCAGAAACCAAAGTACCAACAAAAAACAAGCAATCTCCGTGGTATCCCCGAAGTCTCAAAACAACCCACTAAAGTGTAGTGGGTCTAAAAACAAAACAGTGTAAGAAACTTTTCAGTGTGGTAGATTTTCAGTCCATATATTTCTAGTTAATCGTTGTATATTAATCAGATCAGACAATAGTAGTAGACGTAGCAAATGTAAACTTGTCAAGTCAAAAAGTAATAATAGAAAATATATAATTCTACAGCATTAATAAGTATTCGAAAGTAATCCAAGCAAGGCAGGCAGTCTGTTTCCAGTCGAAAATCATTTATTGAGTACACAGACGTTTTTAGGATTCTTGTACACAGACCTGAAGAAGTCTAGGACGAAAGCAATCTTTGTTAACAATAGGTTATGAAAATAGAAACTGATTTTTACATGCAAAATGTATATGTATATATTTATATATAATTTTTGATCGCAAAATCAACTAAGGTTGATATATTTCCAGCCATGTAGTATATTGCCTTGTATAAAATCACAGACTTAATAATCTACTTAATAATTTGGTTAAATAAGATGTACCATTAAAGTACATTAGGGCTATATATTATTATGACAGCTACTAGGTAGGGCAGGACCAGTTCAAATGTCACACTGATGGGGGAAGGGATATGAATTTAACATATGTACCAATAACACTTTGTTTTACAGCACAATAAACCACTTCCATGCCTGATAAAAAGTATATATATATATATATATATATATATATATATATATATATATATATATTTAGAAAGCTTGTGAGGAAATTATTACTCTTATTTTTGTTTTACTTGGATCGCTTTTCTGTGTACTTAATAAAGGATTTTCGACTGGAAACAGACTGCCTGCCTTGCTTGGATTACTTTCGAATACTTAGTAATGCTGTAGAATTATATATTTTCTATTATTACTTTTTGACTTGATGAGTTGACGTTCGCTACTTCTACTACTATTGTCTGATCTGATTAATATACAGTGATTAACTAGAAATATATGGACTGAAAATCTTCCACACAGAGAAGTTTCTTACACTGTTTTATCTTTAAGATTTAAGAGCATTCAAGGAAATCACTCCTTTAGGTTGTCAGCCTAATCAGCAGTATTTCACTGAAAAGCTCCCTGTTAGCTTCTGTGCAATGTCGATTTGTCTTCATATGTGTAGGTCAAAGATCCTCCACTGCAAGGCTCAGTTGTGTTTTAAAAAGCCCATCAGAAGGATGTAGGAACCAAGTTTACAAGCCAGGTGATCTAATGAAATGACTGCAGTAGAATAGAAATAACCAGGCTTATGGAAATGGGATAAGCTGGCAGAAAAAAATAATGAATTTGTATCTTTTATGTATGCCAAGTGTTGACAAGTGAAGTACCTCCCATTAGATCTGTATCTATAAAATATTTGGGTACTGAAAGGTGTTTTTATGTTGCATGGGTATTTAAGTGCTAAGGATTTTACTGGCCAAGGTCTATAAAGTGTAAATCAGGTTATTTGTATGTATATGTATAGCATTAACATCTATGCAGAGTTGTTCTGGCTTCGACAATACTCAGCAGAGGCAGGCATCCTGAAACTACTAATTTCCAAATTTTCAAAAAATTCTGCTACATAAGCTGTCAGTTGATTGTCTATAGATGAACTTTGGAAGATTGTTCTGTGCAAAATATTGCATCCATCCTATGTGTGGACCACCCTCAGGTAATTTCTTAATGACCATCACTGAATCAGTTTTTGAAGAACAAGGGACTTGCTAGCATTTAGCAGGGAAAGTCTGTTGTTTCAGATAGAATGAAAATTAAAATAAGCATCTTTAGACAAGGGGCATTTGAACAATTTTACAGCCTATAACTGTAGCGCTTAGTATTCACTAAAATTGTTTTATTAGGCTGGGCCATTCCAGAGTATGAGTGCATTGGAATGTCTTAATTGTTGAATACTTTCTTGATGAAGACTAACACTGCAAACAGTGTATGCATAAATGCCTGTTTCAAGAGCAAATGTAAATGTTGATGGTACTGTATGAAAATTTAATGCAATGAGCTATTTTATTCTGGAGTTTAAGATGCAAAAGTTTTTTAAAAGGAACTGATAAGTATTTTGGTTCATGTTTGATCTGTGCTTGGAGAATTTGAAGATTCACAGAATTGTGGAAAGTGTTTTGTTTTTTGTGCAGTAAATTTCCAATAACTAAATAACTTGACATACCCCATGTTGTTCAAATCTGGTCAGTTTTTGTTTGAAATGCACTGTAAATATGAAATGAAATCACTGAGCCACATGAGAAATACAGCTTATCGATTACATACATAGGTTCATAGGTGTGTACTAGGTTAATGGCCCTGGAGCCTTTACAAGCCTAGCCCATAGGATTACCCTGGGATCATGCCTCCGGACATTAGTTCCCAGTGCTTCTGTCAAGTAGAGCCACTGGAGCCATACTCGCTTAAAAAAGTTTAATTTCTGTAGCACCCTGGCTGAGAGAAATAAAGCAGATGTCCTTCTATTCTCATGTTGCAGTATTCTTAACCTTTGGGAGTTGCTGCCTGCAACACCGGACATCCAGCCAGTATACCAAAGTCTTGAAAGCAGAGGCACGTGTGACGTTGCATGTAAGAACCATAACCTGATGCTAGCTATATCTGTGACATCTGCATGTACCCATTTCAGAACTTTTTTGCTGCAGTGTGTTTCAGACGTCTGATCACCAGCTCCAGTAATCTGGCGTTTGTTTGACTTTGGCCATCCATTTTCAATGATTGTTCTTGGCTGTCTACATTCAGATAAGTACCCTTGTGGGTTTGTTCTTGTTTCCTTACCTTTTTCAGATGCATGTCATCTAGGAAGGGAAAGTGCATTTGTGGAAAACAAACTCCACGTAAGGACATGCACGATCAGTGTTTATTTTGTTTAGGGACAGGTCCTGACTACAAGTCTTGTGATATTTGCCAGTCTTTTGTCCCCAAAACCCTTAGAAACTGTCTGTTGGCTTTAAATATCTATTTGGAGAATCAACGCTGCTAACGTTTGGCGTCCAGGATGGAAGGCGGAGTGGGCACCTCCAATGAGCCGCCAAGGAAGAAGGTCAAGAAAGTTAGGCCCAACGTCCAAGCTGTGCCTCAAGTGTCCACTGAGATTCTCGAGGTGAGTGTCAGCCCAGGATTGGTCCGAACTTTGGGTATTTCGCTGTTACTGTGAACTGAAATGAAAGCCAGTACAGTAGATATCCAGGGTACATCTGCTGAGGCTTTACAACCATCAGCTCCTGATGGTGAGGGGGAACCATGGCTCATGATGTTGGAGGGGCCTTCTGCCTTGCCATCCACTCCAACATCGGCACTGAAGCCTACTACTGCTCCTTCAACTTCCTTAAAAAGAAAACAGGAGAGACACAGGGCTAAGGACTCTAGTCCAGCTTGGGAGACCTTTTCCCAGTGTCTTTTCAAGGCCTTTCAGGTACTCCAGACCCATATTCCCCAGTCAGGCCAACTACTTGTTTCACAGGAAGAATCAAAGGAAGAGTCTTCCTCCTCAGATGAGTCCCTGACTGATTGTTCTCAGACTGAATCCCATAAGGATTTTGCTACTCCTGAAGAAGAAGTGTCCCTCACTCCTGATTTCCCCTGGAGAAGATTTCTCCTTTGGGGATACTGTTTCCCTGCTTAGGCAGCATTTTAAGTGGGAGGTCTCAGATTTCTCTGAGACCAAGAAGAGATATTTTAAACTCCTGCAGATGGAGCAGCCCTCACCATCTGCAGTTCTGCCTTTACTTCCAGCATTCCAGGATGCCTTCTTATCTGCTTCCCAGAGCTCAGAGTCACTACCTCCTGCTAACAAGAGACCAGACCGATTTTACAAAGTGACTTAAAAGGAGCAGTATCTTTTCAAGAATCCGCCAGCTGATCCTACTGTTATTGCAGGTTCAGCTGACAAATCTTCATGGCAGCTACCTTCATCTTCCCTTTTTCCTACTGATAAAGACATTAAATTTATGGATAG
This sequence comes from Protopterus annectens, assembly GCF_019279795.1. Lineage (NCBI taxonomy): Eukaryota > Metazoa > Chordata > Ceratodontiformes > Protopteridae > Protopterus > Protopterus annectens. The sequence continues at coordinate 955,032,762 of NC_056745.1, forward strand.
GTTGGAGAAGAAGATATATACTTCTACTACCTTGTTCATAAGAGCACTTAACTACCAGACTCGTATGGCCATGTATGTTATGGATTCCTTGACCAAGGCCTCTACTCTGCTGTCTGACATGCCTGACTTGCCAACTAAGGCTCAGCTGAATACCCTTCTGTCCATGGTAGCCCAGGTGACAAGCCGCTCAGTTAAGTGCAACTATGATGTTGTTGAAGCCTCTTCCAAATTGGCTGCTTCTGGTTCTGTCTTAAAGAGGTTCTCATGGTTGAGACTCCAACCTTTGCCTTTGGATGTCCAAGCTAAATTGTTAGATGCTCCTTTGGATAAATCAGCACTCTTTGGAGCTGCCTCTGCAGACTCTGCAGAGTTACATAAGTCACTGCAGGAAAAAGGAAAAGACTTACAGAATCTGAAACATGTATTGGTTTCACCTGTTCCCAGATTCCATAGGAACTACCCCAAAAAGCCTAGCTTTGTCAGGAGGAAGTCCTCCCATTCCTCTGTTGCTCAGTCCAGGGGATGAAGACAACCTAGGAAACAGTCTTCTCCTAGATCTTATTTCACCTCATCACCTTCTTCCTTTCAGAGGCAGCCAGACCCAGCTAGAGCCCCTTCACTGTGACTCTCTTCCCTTGCCCACCTCCACCTCCCTCTCCCTACACCTAACCCTATCCCTACCCTCCTGGCAGAAAGTTACCACAGACAGGTGGGTGCTCTCAATCACTGAGAGAGGATACTTCATGACTTGGTGGCATCTCCACCACTCCAGAGAGTTCCACAACCCCCACCCAGTCAGCTTCAACTCTTTCCCACTATCCTGAGCTAACTCTTCTCTCAGGGCACTATAGAATAAGTACCCGAGGATCAGTTAGCTAAGGGGTTTAATTCCAGGATGTTTTGGTTCCAAGAAAAGATGGTCCTTGGAGACCCATTCTCAACCTATCCTACCTCAATCTATTCCTCAAGTTGCCTACCTTCAAAATGCTCACATTACAGCACCTGCTTCCCCTTATTCTTCAGCAAGCCTTCATGGCCTCCCTGGATCTGAAGGATGCATACCTTCACATCCCTATTCATCCCACTTACAGGAAATGTCTTTGTTTCTCATTGGGCTCCTCACATTTTCAGTTCTCTGCCTTGCCCTTTGGACTTTCCACAGCTCCAGTAGTATTCAAATGTCTAGCCCCAGTCATTGCGTATTGCAGACTACAGGGCATAGAAATTTATCCTTACTTGGATGATCTCCTGATCCTACACCAGGATTCTCTCACTTTGTTTCAACACCTGGAATTGGTTTGCAGGGTCTTGCAGAATCTAGGTTTCACTGTGAATTGCCTAAAGTCTCAAATGACTCCATCACAAGATCTTGTTTTCCTGGGGTGCAGAATAAGGACAGACTTGATGTCAGTCTTTGTCCCTGCCCAGAAAGTGGAATTTCTCACCCAATTTTTCCACTCCCTCTTGCCACTACCAACCATCTCAGCCAGAGAATTCCTGAGAATACTGGGATTTATGGCCTCCTTGATCCTCATGATCTGTCTAACCAGGATGCACATGAGGAAGTTTCAATGGGTATTGTGAAGTTTGTGGAACCAATACATTCATCCCTTGAAAACAAATCTTCCTCTTCTTCCCTGCTTACAAAGGGAGCTCACCTGGTGGATTTCAACTATCACCCTCAATCAAGGGGGTGCACTTGCACATTCCTCCGCCTATACAGCATCTTTACACAGATGCATCAGATCTAGTTTGGGGGCTATCCTTCACAGTACCAACATCCAGCCCAAAGTTCAGGGGGAGTGGTCCACCCAAGAAAGAAAGGATCACATCATCCTAAAACAGTTAAGGGCCCTTTTCCTGGCAATACAGGACTTTCAAGAGGTCCTTCTGCCAGGCACATTGAAGGTCATCACAGACAACATCACAATCCTGTCATACATAAACAAACAGGGAGGAACAAGATCCTACCCTCATTGCAGACTTGCACTTCAGGTTTGGTCCCTGGCAGCAGCACTACAGATTCATTTGCAGGCAGTTTACATTCCATCAGAAGACAGTATGATGGCAGACAACCTGAGCAAGACCTTAACTCCCTCCCATGAATTGATGCTTCACAGGAAGGTGTTTCTGGATATAGTTCAAAGGTAGGGTATTCCTTGGGTAGATCTGTTTGCCTCCTCCCAGAACAGACAGATGCCTCTCTTTTGCACAAGACTTCCCCATCCACAAGCCTGAAAGGTGAATGCCTTCTCCTTTTTATGGGAGGTAATGTTCCTTTATGCCTTCCCCCCATTTCCTTTGATTCACAAAATTTTCCTGAAAATAGAGAAGGACAAACAAAATGTCCTTTTGGTTACTCCCTTCTGGCCAAGACAGCATTGGTTTCCCCTACTTTTCCTTCTAGCCCAGGGTAATCAGCACAGGTTACCTCAATGCTTCGACCTACTCACACAGCACAAGAGGTCTCTTATTCATCCCCATCTTCTCAATCTCAAGTCTGACAGTGTGGGTGAGTTCTGATCCCCTTAAGGCACCTATACTCAGGGGGACATACTCAGTGTTCTTCAGGAGGCCAGAAAATCAAGTACTAGGAGAAACTATTTATTTAAATGGAAAAGATTCTCCCATTGATGCCTTAAGAGTAAACAAGACCCCTCTCAAGCTTTTGTTCCAGTGGTCCTTTCCTACCTGCATAAGTCATTGCATTCAGGGTTGACTTATTCTTCAGTAAAAGTGCATCTCTCCACCATTTCTGCTTGCCTTTCCTTGACTCCACCTCTGGCTTCAAGCTGTTTCTGAAAGGGGTCCTTCATATTAGACCTCCTTGTAAGCCCATTCCCCCACCTTGGCATCTTAACTTTGTGCTGGAAAAACTTACACAAGCTCCCTTTGAGCCATCCCATTCTTCCTGTCTTAAATTCTGTACATCAAAAACAGTCTTGTTAGTGGCTCTCACTTCTGCCAGGAGGGTTTCTGAGATCCAAGCCCTTATGGCATCACTTCCCTGCCTTGTTTTCCATAAGGCTAGGGTTTACCTAAGAACTAACTCTTCCTTTATTACAAAAGTAGTTAATGAAATATCCTCAAACCAGATCATAAATTTTGCCTGTCTTTTACCCTCAGCCACAGAACTCATCAGAAAGGACTTTGCATTCCTTGGATATTTATAGGCAACTGAGGTTCCACTTAGGCAAGACCAAACCCTTCTGACAGTCTGATCAACTATTTGTCTCCTTTCATGTTAGGGCGCTAGGCAAGGCCGTGTCAAAACAGACAACTGCTTCTTGGATTTCTAAGGCTATTGCCTTTTGCTATTCCTTTCATGGAAAACAATTGAGTTCATCTGTCAAAGCCCATTCCACTAGAGATGCTTCCTCTTCAGCAGCTTTTTTCAAGGGCGTTGATTACTTTTCTCTTCTGGAGGCAGCAACTTGGTCCTTGGTACATACCTTCACCAAGCATTACAGATGGACAGTGCTAGAACAGGGTTTGCTCGGTCTATTCTGCAGGGTCTCATTGACTCTGCTCCCCTACCTGTCCTACATTACTGCCTAGAGAGCTTTGGTACTCTCCTTAAGGTTAAGAATACTGCAACATGAGAATAGAAGGACATAGAACAGTTGTGTAAGAACTTACCATAACCATAGATGTACTTCTCTTCCATGTTGCAGTATTCAATCCCATCCACCTACCCCCTTCTCTTTTGACCATATTATAAACTGGGTCCTTTCCCTGACTACTGACTTTTGTGTCTGGCAGGGGTTTTGTACTACCTTTAACTCCTCCTATTCCTGGGGTATCTCTCTATGTGGTAGCCAGTTCTGAATTGGGTACTTGCAGATGTCACAGATATAGCTGGCATCAGGTAATGGCTTTTACATGCAATGTCACATGTACCCCTGCTTTTAAGACTTTGGTATAATGACACCAATCCAAAAGCACTTGAAGGAAATAAGGCTGCAGGCAATAGTTCGATAAATTTAATGAGGTACAAAAAGGACGTTAACGCCAACAACACTCCACACTGCGTTTTCGTTTACAAAAAACTTTATCAGACAATCATGACACTCCATACTAACACCTTAAAATACAACTCACTTAATTAGCTAACCATCAATTAAACCAGCATTTAATCACTGCCAGCTGCTCTATTTAAACATGAATATACACAATAGCAGCAAAGCTCTGTTTAACTAAAAGAAACATCATAAAAAAAGGGAAGAAACTTTTCCTTCTAAATGTTGAACAATCTTATATATATACCTGATCAGTCACTAAATAGTACACAAACATCGATACAAATAATTAATAATGCACAAATTCTCAACCACAAAAACCAATAAACATAAAACTGTATAAAATTCATAAGAATTAATGATACATTGGTGCCATCTAGTGGAAGAAACCATCATTTGTACGAATTTTTTAAGAATAGTAAAAACATACTATGATTAAATGCTGGTTTAATTGATGGTTAGCTAATTAAGTGAGTTGTATTTTAAGGTGTTAGTATGGAGTGTCATGATTGTCTGATGAAGTTTTTTGTAAACGAAAACGCAGTGTGGAGTGTTGTTGGCGTTAACGTCCTTTTTGTACCTCATTAAATTTATCGAACTATTGCCTGCAGCCTTATTTCCTTCAAGTGCTTTTGGTTTGGTGTTATAGTACTGTTCAGCACTTGCTCCATCTTTTTTTTGGTTCGTGTATTACTTTGGTATAATGGCCGGATGTCTGGTGCTACATGCAGCAGCTCCCTAAGGTTAAGAATACTGAAACATGGAAGAGAAGGACTTCTATGGTTAAGTTCTTATGCAACTGTTCTTTTTTAAACAAACAAGTGTGTATGCAACTGATATATAGTAAATGCACTGTAAATACCTTGCTTGCTTTGAAGAATTCTGTATCTGGATGACTGGGTGACTGGTGTTATATGATGTATGAGCACTCTACTGCTTTCAGCTGGGCAGCCAGTTGTATTTGTGCTTTTAGTGACAGGATGGTCAGCTTGGGGTTTTGGGCACAGTAGACAGGCAGGGAACTGCAGCAACTGAGTTCTTGGGTCAGATGACAGAAATGGATGCCAGGCTTTGAGTCTATAGCTGGGGAGCAGGAAGTCTAAACACAGTTTCATGAAAGACTGATTGACATGTATCCATCTCTGTCTCACTAGCTCGAATGTCTTTCTTGATTTTGAAGTTGTTTGCTAAGGCGTTAGCCCCCCACATGATCCTTCACATAAATGGGGCATCAGAGTAGTTTGTATCTCTCTTAAGAGAGGAAAATTGTTGCACATGTGTATACATGAAAAGAGCGAGAAGTAAAATGACTGATAGCTGCTATGTTCTGGATGAATACAGAAACAAACTTAATGTGTATATAAATATAATATGGATATGTAAACCTGACTGTAGGTAAAGCTGTCCTTTTCAGTTACAGATTCTGTTATATGGAGTTATTTAACATGGAAAACTTGCAGATTCTACACCATGTATTTGAAAGGAGCTAATAGCCTATTGAATTATTACAGTTAAGAATGCATTTGTCACTAATTTCATATGAGCTGAGAACTATTGTGGAATTTGTTAGTTTATATTGTAAATAACCATGAATAACGAAATCCATAGCTGACAGAGAGCAGTTTCATTTATAATTAAGTTTATATAGTCATATTATGTTTAGCCATTGTTTCCTTGAAAAAAAGAAACATTATTTTGTAGATTTTAGCATTTGTTATAATACCATATTGATGATTTAGATCTTGAAAGTTAATGGGTAGTCGACTTCAGTTATAGATTTCTGTGAATGGTGTGCTGTTACCAATATTGTCACTATTATGGATGAGGAAATTGAATATGTGGATGGGATATTTGGTCTGTTTTGGTTGTCATTTCAGTCCCAATATCATGGCTAAAGGCACAAGCCCTTACATGAGGCATGTAATGTAATAAATGAGGAGGTGGAACAAACCTAGAGCTTCATATTGGCAAGAGACAAGTCATGTCTGCTACCACTTGGAGTCTCAGTAGTACCTTTCTCAGCCTCCAAATCACTAAGTCATGTGCACTAAATAATGTTTTGTACATGATAAAAATCAGTGTACTTGACTTTTGTTTGCTGTGCAGGATATCAGTATACATGATTTATGCTGCCTGTAATGAAGACTGAGTAGTGGCACTGATTACTGTTACCTAGGGTGTGATGTCCCTCCTCTGGGCCAGTGATCAAGGAGCCTCAATCCTCAAAACTGACACTGGTGGGGAACATTCACTGAGAGAAAAATAGACCCACAAAGTATTTTCAGATGCAGCTCCCTGCATCAAGAACAATTTCTGTTAAGAGCACATAGGAAGTGTACACCCCAGTCCTGGGACTGGACTTTCTCTCCAGGCCCCAAATAAGACTCCTCACTGACACAACTATAGAGTTGAGTCCATATCTGGATGTTCCAAGCCAATTCCTCCACTAACCTCTCTGTGAAGTCAGTGCTGTCGGTGTCGTATTCAAAGTAGCTGACACACACACTGTCTTTGAGATTTGATTTACACACACACACACACACACACACACACACACACACACACACACACACACACCCTAGGAAAGGCTGGCATATCTTACCTGCTTTGCCATCTCCACCCAGATTATAATGCATTGCCACCAGAATACCCAAAGCCAGCTTCTGTAAGGCTCTTAACAGCATATGTAATTACTGTTAGTAAAATTTATATTTATACAAATGGTAGTAGTAACCAAGCAGCAAGACTTTCAGGAATGTGGAGCCATAGTGCCACTAAATAAATACAATTGCTCTAAAAGGTTAAATATTTTCTAAAAGACCAGCCACAATGAAAGGTATAGGCATGTTTAATAGTAAATTATAAAATATAAAACATGAAAATACTGAATATCTATTTGCAATAAACACCAGTGTTTCAGTTCACAGGAAATATAAAAAAAACACAGATGGAAAGACTCGGACAGATGCACTAAAACAGTATTTGGCTAATCTCACTATATTTTCTAACTGGCAGAAGAATTAGTGTTCCCTAGTTACTTTCTAAAGCAAGGTAAGATGAAGGTGGATGAGTGTATCTTGTTGTCAGGTCCAAGACAGAGTGCATCTATCACATCTCCCAGTAGTACTCAAATACAGTGTCAGTGCTGGCTACAGAATTACATCACATCTGGTCACCTGACTCTGGTTCCCACACTACTCCCTCACTAGCAACTGAGACAGGATTTGCCACTGATGTGTCACAGTATACACACACACATAACTTTAGCTAAGGTATATTGCAGCATTTGGAAACTGTTAACAGTTCCAACTTTTCCACCTTTCCTGCAGAAACTAAGAAGCCATACTCCTGCACCTCAGGGTAGCAGTTAGTTTGCCACTAAGGACAGTAGAGCAAGATCCTAGCCCATATTTTTCGCAGATGTTATGTTTCTGGCTGCATTCAGACCTGTCAGATAAAATCTTTATAGCCTAAACCAAGTCATTTAATTTCACGCTATTTTTCTTAAGGTTAGCTGGGCTTATCTTAAACCCTTCCCTTCCAATATCTTCTGTTAAAGTGTATGCAATCAATCAGTTACAACAATACAGTCTGACATACATGTATATTTCTTTTCTGTCCAGTAGGACCCACTGTTGAAATATTTTTAACACAGGCAACTTTAACAATACATTTTTAACACAGACATCTGTACAAATCAGTTTGCTATTCAAACAACATGTAATTCTTTACAAAACGTTAGGTAACTATGCTGGCTTATGTTATACATGCACTGCCTTACTCCCCTTGGCACAGCTGACACTACCTCACATCATCACATAGGGCATCACTTAACTTAAATGAATATATTGCTGTATAACTGATTGCATTTCCTTGATTGTATCCTGTCTGTTTCAGCACAAACTCATGCAGAAGCAAACAAATTATGTTCAAGTGTGATGTGTACATTGCTGGATACAATGTTGCTGTAAATGGTTGTACTTGATTTTCCTTTGGTCTTTTTCTGATAAGAAGATAAGCCCATTCTGCCTCAGAATGAAAATATATGGTAAACCAGGGAAAACTGCTCCCCACTTCTTAACATGGGTGACATTAGCTCACAGAAACACATGGTAACATTGATGGATTACACTTGATAAATTGAAAACTGGAATGAAAATCGGGTTCCAGTATTTTGAAAACTGAATGTTTGCCATGTTCTTCGTGAACTTGTATTTTGCATATGCAGCTTAGTTTGTTTCAGAAGTACTAGGGCATCATTTTTCCAAAGTTACACGCTAGACAAGCAGCAAAGGCATGCAATTGGAACTACAGGTTACTGTGTTTTTTTCTGCACTCAAAAGTGAATGTAAACACAAATCTGTCTCTGTGTAAGCCACATATCTTGCATGCAGTGTTATGGGATACAAACCTGCACAGTTTAGTTTGCATCATGGTCACTTGGATTTGTTTCAGATTGCTTGAAACCAAGAATTTGCAATTTGGTGCAAAAACAAGGGAGGTTAGAACTACATAAAAGTGCTCAAATTGGAACATTTGTGAGTCAGTGGGCTGGATTCACGAAGGCTTGCACGGAGTCTGAGTAGAGTAAGACTCCAGACAGCCAATATGTCTGCCGAGCGATCCAGGAACAGCCGGCAGGGGTGTGCATGAGAGCTCCTAAAACGACTCTTGCACGGACAGTGTTAGGTTATGCAAATTACCTCATTTGCTGCTGAAAGCTATGCAAATGAGGTAAATTTGCAATCCAGGAAACACTAACCTGTCCGAGTAAGAGTAGTGTTATTTGCAGAAATGTACTCGGTTGGTAACTGAGTACCGTTCTGCAAATAGCAAAACGGAGCCATGACAGTTCCAAATAAAGGATGCATCCAGTTGAGGAAGCATGCCAATGGCCAAATATAAGGCCATTGGCATTTATATGTGTTGCAAAATAATAAAAAATACATTTTCCCCCCGATCTCCATGTTTAAGCGTAGTGCAGCACTGTGCAAATGTGCGGCGCTCTAAAAAACAGAAAAAAATAAAAATAAAAGCCAAAAATAGGCATTTTATTAAAAATATCCATCTGCCATGCAAGTGAATGGCAGGCTGAAGACAACATGGCTACTGAGTAGTGGTTGCTAAGGGGGGGGGGAGCTCAGTGTGAGAGATGCAAGCATTAGTAGGGAATCCTATGAAAATGAGTATAAGGATAGTGAATCCCAATTTTCCCTTCCATGTGAACCATGTCCCTAGAGTGTAAGAGTAGGATTAGGGGAGTAACAGAGTAGAAGATAGGTGACATCATGAGGGGGGTATGTATCAAAGACTGTAAACTTATTGGAGTAGAGTGGCATGTGTTTGCTGTGAGTTACTCAGGACTGGAAGAGGTGTGTCTACAGTTGTCTGAACTGAAACCCAGAAACTGAAGGCATACACTGTGGCTACAACCAAAGTTTTTTGCAAAGATGCTTACATTGTGTGTGTGCCTGTAAATCCGTATAAGCCTGTGTGCGCATGTGTGCGCCCGTGTAAGCCTGTGTAAGGCTGTGTAAGCCTGTGTGCACAGATGTGCACCAACCTAAGCCTGTGTAAGTCTGTGTGCATGTGTGTGCGCTCATGTGCGTGTGATTGCACTTGTTTGTGCGGCACTGCCCCCTGTGGAAACAGAAAGGGAAAAGGAAGGAAAAGTAGTAGTAGGAAGTTAACCAAGGAGAACTAGCAGAGCTGCCAGGTGAAATCAGTCAGAATCAGCCAATTACACAGGCAGTACACTAGCCCAGCCCAGCCCAGCACTTAAAACTCTGCAAACAACATACCCCCATGTTTTACTCAGAAACACTGCAACACAGCAGTATACAAAGAGAAGTGAAAACTTAAAAAGCTTAACTGAGAAAAAAAATGTTAGGGGCTGCCATTGCTATTATAAGGCAACATGTGCAAGATGCTGAGGGTAGTGCCATTGTGGATGTTGCTGAGCAACCCACAGTGAGGAGATGGAGAAGAGTGTACAGACCCAGGGTAACCTACCAGGGGCTACATGAGCTGGAGATAGTGGAGCGCTAAAGAGTGGACAGAGAGCTTCTGCAGCAAATTGTTGAGCTGTGCAGGCCACGCCTCACACACAGACCCAACAGAGGGGAACCCACCCCAGTGGAAACCAAGGTATGTGTTGGCCTAAGAATACTAGCAACAGGTACCTTCCAGAGACGAACTGGTGATATGATGAGGATTTCACAGGCATCAGCATCCAGGGTACTGCACCAGTTCCTGAATGCCATGTCAGCACATGTTGGTGATCATGCATATTTCCCCAATTCCCATGAGGTATTGGCCAGCAATATGCGTCTCTTCCAGCAAATAGCGGAATACCCTGAGGTAGTGGGTGCAATTGACTGCACACACATACACATCAAAGCACCAGCCGGTGAGCGGGGTAGGGCCTACATCAACCACAAGGGCTTCCACTCCATCAACTGCCAGGTCATGTGCGATACCCAGGGCATAATACTGAGTGTGAGTGCTGGCTTCCCTGGAAGCTACCACGATTCCCATATCTGGCATCTGACACAGCTGTACCAGACATTTGCCAATGGGGACATCCCTGACGGTCACCTAGTGGGGGATGCTGGATACGCACTAGAGCCATGGCCGATGACACCCATCAGAAATGCACACACACCTGAACAAGAACTCCATAATGAGGCACACGCACAAACACGAAATATAATCGAGCATGTGTTTGGGATGCTCAAGTCACGGTTCCAGTGCCTGGACACATCTGGTGGAGCCTTGCAGTTCTCACCAACTACATGTACCCAAATTGTCATGGTATGTGCATGCTACTCAATATGATCTTGTGAAAACAGCTGCAGCAGGAACAGCATGGGGCAGGGCCAAACAGCCCCCCACCATTGCCAAGGCCTGCACAGACACAGCATGACTCGGAGGAACATCCTGAGCCTGCCCCAGTAGGCAGAAGGAGGTGTGCCCAGTATGCCTTGGCCTTGGCAAAGAGGCAACGCATAGCACATAAACTGGCTCAGTAGGAACCCTGGAAATTATACCTCTCTCTCTCTGACTCGCACATAAAATAAAAGGGATGCCTAACTTGACACTACCTGTTTTCAAACATGTATAGGGAGTGTAGTATGTGCATCCGACATAGGCAACCCTGCAGCACCACCGGAGGCAAGATTGCCATGTTTTAAGCAATATAAAGCAGTGCTAAGCAGCATTTACCAATATTTAGTATATGTAAACAAAATTGCCCGTGCTAACTAGCGCAATGTTGGGCAACGTTGAGCAATGTTGGGCAAAGTCGTGCAAAGTTGAGCAAAGTCAGGTAAACATGTTCATATTTGCTTTACTGTTCCTTAAGCAGTCTGGTCTGCCCAGCATAAAATAAAAAGCAGTGACAGGGCTCAAACACAGGATACTGTGCACTATAGCATTTCAGTGGCACAGACATAGCAGGACAATTGTACAGTAATGCAAACACAAAGAAATGCTGTACCATGTCCCTAAAGAGGCATATGGGTAACCTCCCCCACAGGCCTATGCAGACAGAGAACATCAGGCCAGGCGGTGTGATGTGGGTTGTGTAGGCTATGAAGTCGCAATCTAATATACATGACATTGGACACTAGGATCTGTAGCACAGTAGTATGCCTCAAGCCAGTACGATAGGCAACAGTACAGACTGAGATGGTGTACCGTACATAGCAGTGCAGGCATAGCAAATGTGTATAAGTGTCAGCTGATACCCTCATCCTATGTACACCCACAGTAACAATCAAGTGTGCCCCTGGGTAGAAATGTACAAAGAGTAGCTGTCCCCCCTGTATGTAGAAATGTTGATAAGTCTATGCAAAGTGTCTCATGGAAGCCCTGCAGGCACAGCATGATCCCTGTTGATCTATGACACAAAGGTGAGCCTTGCTGTAAAAATACAACTTGATTTTCCATACACATATAGTATAAATGTCTATACTGGGCGTGCTCACACACTCCAACAAATGTAGTGGATTTCATTCAGCATCACACTGAAAGGTCATACTAGGCATGCTCACACACTTAAAAAATGAAGCAAATGTCAGGCAACAACATACTGAAAGGTCATACTGGGCATGCTCACACACTTGCCAAATACGGAGGTGATAATAAGGGAAATATGGACAAATGTGGATAGACATCTCTACTTCCAGAAACACATTCACAAAGTTGTCAGAAAATCATGCTATGTGTTCACACAAACTGCCAAGGTCTATACATGTAGGTCAAAGGAGGGTCCCAGTACTCATCAGTCATCAGACCCGTCAGAGAGTACCACAACACACTTGCGATGAATCTGACTAGGCATGTTCAGCAGCCAGAAAGACCACTGAAGTACCCTAACAAGAGGATTACTGGCCTCAAACACTTGCCCCATGCAACAAGACTGAATGTAACCCAATCTGTACTCTGTTGTATACTGTCTACTCAGGAGATCTCTGCCCAACAGACAGCTCCATGTCATGGCTACACTCGGATCTGTTCTGAGTTACAGCTCAATGGCACTAAATATACAGACCCAACTGATATTGCCAACATCCTGGCAGATAGGATCAGTGTTAACTGTACCCCCCTCTCACCCATGAAAGAGCGCATCTCTATAATGGAAGACTGCAAAGTTGCTGTCATCACGGCTGCACAGGTAAAAAAACACTCTCCAAAGCCAGTATCACAGCAGCCATGGGACCAGATAACTTCACAGGCTGTGTTCCACACAAACCACAGAACGAACAGGCACCACACTGATGTACCATGTGCAGTCATAGCCTCACCTCATGCTTTGTACCTGTTGAATGGTGCATAGTGCCGGTTATCCCACTGCACAAGGTGGAGACACCACGGACCCCAGGAACTAGCGCCCCATTAGACTGACGAGCCCGGTCTTCAAGGCCATGGAATGTATCATCATACAACATATAAGCAATTACATTTGTAATCCCCAAACCCTTGGCAACAACCATGTTGGGTTTGTAAAATGCAGATCATGTCACCTAAACCTGATAGATGACATTGAAGCAGTCAACAGAACCGTCGACAAGGGTAAGGTGGTTCACACAGCCTATGTTGATCCTGCCATGGTTTACAACACCACCCCACACTCTGGAAATATAGATAAACCCACTAAACTAGGTATAAATTGCTATGTCACAAGATGGGTTGCCAACAGGCTTACTGACAGAACACACACTGTGAAAGTAGCAGACTCCAAGTATGACTTTGGACCAGTGATGAGTGCAGTACCACAAGGTCCAGTTATGTGTCTTGTCCTATTTAGTATCTACTTCCCTGAAGTAAACTTTAACATGGAAGGTCTGTGGCTACAGAAGTTTCCAGAGGACTGCAAACTAGGAGCCATAATTGTAAACACTAAAGATGTGGACATCCTACAAAAGGGCCTTACTGAGACAGATGGCTGTTGTCAAAGCCATGGGCTCTAGCTCAGTGCCAAAAGGTGCATTGCCATCCCCTTTGTTAAAACTCTGTAGCAAAGAACTACAACATAGGCAGTAGTGTACTTAACACTGAAAGTGTGACAAGAGACCTTGGGTCACAGGTGCACACTGGGCACAACTGTGATAATCACATCCCCACAGTAGTCAGGAAACCCTGCTATGTGGCACACCTCATCACAAAATGTGTCTCATGCAGAATAGAAGAGGACATTGTTCCCCACTACTCATCACCCACTAGAACTATAATAGAGTACAACGCCACTTTTGCTATGTATCTCACAAGACAACTACAACAACTGTAAAGCCTGCAGCAATACCTCACAAAGAGCATTAGCGGCCAGAAATACATGCCATACACAGACCATCTCAAAATGCTCCATCTTTACTCCCTTGCATATCGCCTACTCAGATGTGTTCACTGCCTAACATACAAAGCTATGTCAAATGCAGAGCTGTTGGACATGCTCCACGTAAAACGCTCACAATCCCTATGACCTTCGGACCCAAAACCACGAGTGAAATACAAAAGGAAGGGGTGTACCCATTTACCTTATGGATACCCACACCTTCAGGTTAGTGACACAGCATGAGGCCTTGGAGACCATGCAAGTGTAACTAACATTGGGCAAAACTGCTCATCAGATTATAGCCTGCTACAGATCACCTACCTTGTCACAGGAACCTCACTCAGTATTCCTGAGAACAGTGGAAAATATAAAGGTCCTATCAAACACCATTATATGAGGTGATTACAACTGCCCAAACATTGAGTGGGAGAATTACTTGTGTACAAAGTCCTTTGCCCAATGTTTCCTAGAGTTTAAAAGCTCTAACACCCTGGAACAGCTGGTCAACATGCCCACTAGAGGTGACACCATACTGGAAATGATCATTGCCAACATGGGGTACCAGTGTTCCACAACAGAGATAAAACCCTCGCTGGTAATATCAGATCATAAAGCAATCACACTGGACATCCACATCCCACCCAGTCAATTAAACCACCGTGAAGACATTTTCAAAAGCAAACTGCACACATCCCAAGACAAAAGTGGAAAGTTCCAAAGACCTCTTGCCTAGGATAATGGCATACAATCTGCCGAATCAGTTACAAGTGAATCCTATGAGCATCTACAGGGATGCATGGATCGAGACATCACAAATAAAACCAAGATGTACTCCTACAAAAATAAGAAAACAATCTGGTGGTCATTACCCATAAATAAGCTAGACAACAGAAGGAGGAAACTAACACCTGATAGAGCCAACTTCATTAAAGGAAAGGCATCACTGATCATTATTAGGAAGAAGCAATGATCGCTCATAAAATAATTCAAGGACACTTTCAAAAGACAATTTGCCAAGGACTGTAAGAATGACAACCACAAAGCCTGTGGTAGCTATACCAGACATGTAGGTGTCAACTTCCAAATATGCTGTCAGCTACTGACAAATGGCAAGGAATACACTGAACCAAATTTCATTGCCCACATCCTGGGGGACAAGTTCAGTGCAAACATCCCCCCATCACCCCCAAAATGGCCTGTGTCCATCACAAAGGATGCAGAGCACAAGACGTCATGGACATGCAGGTAAAAACAGCCCTCTCCAAAGCCGAGAACACAGCATCAGTGGGACTGGATGGTGTCCCAGGCTGCGTCTTACACTAGGCCCAAAAGGAACTACACCCTCACCTACATTCACTGCCCAGATTCAATCGTACCCAAAGAATGGCATACACTAACAGCCATCCAGCCCCACAAATGGGGTGCCACAACAGAACCCGGAAACCATTGCCCTATATGTCTACTCAGCCTGGTCTACAAAGCTATTGAGCAAATTGTCATGGAACCCATTAACAGTGACATTGGGGACCTCCAGACACTGGACTCTACACAACCTCACCTTGTGAAAGGCAGATCCTGCCTCCTAAACATAGTTGACTTACTTCAAACAGTTACCAAGGACATAGATGGAGGTGAAAGTAGTCGACACAGCCCACCTGGACCTCACTAAGGACTTTTTACACCATTCCCCACTCTGTCATCATGGACACGCTTACCACCCTGAACATCAACAGCTATGTTACAGGATGTGTGGCCAAGTGGCTCACAGATCAAACACACATGTTCAGAGTTGCGGGTGCCATGTCTGACTCTAAGACAGTCACAAATGGCATCCCACAGGTCTTGGCCCTGGGACCCCACCTGTTCAGTAGACACTGCTCACAGGTACAGGCAAGCACGGGAGGAGTATGGCTGAACAGGTTTGCAGATGACTGCTAACTGTGGTCCATAATCGACTCTATGGCTGATGCACACATCCTCCAGAAGGGGCATACAGATACAGATACCTGGTGTCAAAACAATGCCCCAAGAAGAATGCCAAAGAATGCATAGTCATCTCCTTTGGCTAAAACAAAGTGCAAACAAATTACCACATAGGTGGTACTCCAGTATGTATGGAGAAAGTCATGAAGGCCCTGGGGACACAGTTAGTCAACTCTCCTTTGATGATCACATGGCCAAAGTGTTTAGACATTCCTTCTATGTAGCCCACCCAATGTCACCTAATGTAACCCACTTTGTCTAAACTGATGATGTCACCAACCTACAAATATACCTGTGGAAAGTAGAGCTTATAGTAATGTGTATAGCGTGTTGTGTAAATGTGTAGTATCATAAACCAGTTAGGTAGGGGTTTGAATCCTGCACTTGACAAGTGTGTGTGTGTCTGTTTGTGTTGGATCTACTTGGAGAGGAGCAACCTTTTTGGAGAGTACTCATACACCTTAAAAGTGGAGTACTAATCTATGTCAGGTCTGATGATGTCACCATCCTACAAATATACCTGTGGAAAAGGGAACTCACAGTAATGTATATAGCACGTCGTGTAAATGCTTACTCCTGTAGTATCATAAACCAGTTAGGTAGGGGTTTGAATCCTGCACTTGACAAGTTTGTGTGTGATCTCCTTGGAGAAGAGCAACCTTTTTGGAGAGTACTCATACACCTTAAAAGTGGTATACTAATCTTTGTCAGGTCTGATGATGTCACCATCCTACAAATTTACCTGTGGAAAAGAGAACTCACAGTAATGTGTATAGCGCGTCATGTAAATGCGTACTCTTATAGTATCATAAACCAGTTAGGTAGGAGTTTGAATCCTACACTTGACAAGTGTGTCTGTCTGTTTGTATGTGATCTCCTTGGAGAGGAGCAACCTTTTTGGAGAGTACTAAAACACCTTAAAAGTGGTATACTAATCTTTGTCAGGTCTGATGATGTCACCATCCCACAAATATACCTGTGAAAAAGAGAACTCACAGTAATGTGTATAGCATGTCGTGTTAATGCATATTCCTTTAGTATCATGAAGTAGTCAGATACGGGTTTGAGTCCTGCACTTGACACGTGTGTTTGTGTGTAATAACCTTGGAGAGGAGCAACCTTTTTGTAGAGTAGTAGAACACCTTACAAGTGGTATACTTATCTTTGTCAAGTCTGATGATGTCACCATCTTACAAATATACCTGTGGAAAAAGAGCCATCCTAGTAATGTGTATAACACACCGTGTTAATGCGTACTGTTCTAGTGTCATGAAGTAGTTAGGTAGGGGTTTGAAGCCTGCACTCGGTGAGTGTGTGTGCTGTATGTGTGTGGCACTGTTAGTTAATGTGTAGTGGGTTTTGCTTTTACTACTGTATGACATATCAGTATGCATTGCACATGTGAGGTAGCTGTGTGGCAAATACATATACGTACATGTTACCTCAATTATTGCATGTGTGTGAACCCTGCTTTCTCCAAGAACACAACTGTCATCTTTGTCAGACTGTGCTGCTGCTTCCCAGACCTTCGGTCACATCTGTATGCTTGTGACAAGGCCAGCCACTGCAGTGATCCCTGGCCTAGGTCATCCGTGTCACACACACTCATTACGGTTTCTGTTGAATTGTGTGAGTGAGGGTTTATGGCCGAGGTATATGTTAGACCTGTTCTAACGCAGCAAAGTCTGTCAATGATGACTTTTCATTATAGGTGTACAACAACCTTTGTGGATATGCATGCAGACCCCTTATTGCTTATGTGATCCACCGAGGTATTTCAAAATACCTTAGGAAATGTGATTATCAAAGGAGAGATGATGTAACACTTGGTTGCGTGTACACATCGGTACCTGTTCATCATGTTGGTGGCTACTACCACCTATGTGGTACTGTGGAGATACTATGTTCCATAAAGGTGGATGACTATGCTTAGTTTGGCTAATAGTCTTTACAGCATGGGTTTGACAACAGTTATCTGTCTGTTTGATACCCTTGTGGAGGATGTGTGTGTCATCTGGAGAATACATTGTAGGCCACAGTATGCATTACCAGACATGGACGGACATATCCCTACTGTGATTGCTTGTACCTAAGAGAGCTTTATGCCAAACAGGAGTGGTATCAGTAATGGGTGCAGGTGAATACCACTGGTTACTGGCATAGTATAGTACCTGAAGGATCCAAATGTTGCTGTGTGTCCTACAGCTGTGTGTCAGTTGTGAAGACATCATCTAATGATTGGTTATGGTCAGTCTGTTGAAGTTATGTATACTACCAGCCAGAATGCAGAACAATGACAGATAGTAACAGTATCACCCACAGCACAGTGTCAAACCATGTCATACACACATGTGTAGTCAGGTTCTGAAATGTGTGTAGTACAATGCATACTGGCCACCAATAGAAACTATGTAGTGTTACTGTGTAATACAGGGCATGTCACCCTGCCCATGTGTCCACTATGCACGTACATGAAGACAGTGCACCTCCACCATGTTCACAGTTGTACACCTACAAATCTGTGCTACACACATCCCACACATACTGTCCACTCTCTAACACATGCTGCCAATACTACACACATCAGTCAAGTGGCACGTGGGTGGACAATACACTATTTTAACTAACACTGGTGTAAACAATACTACAATGACAATCATAGCTTTAATGCATCATGCCTGCTCAGCTACACCTTCAAGCATATCATTACACTGTACTGATGACAACATGGTAACATTGCTATACTGCTATAAAGTCACCCTGTGCATCAGCACCATGGTAGCCTGTTCCTGCATCGATGTTACAGATGACAGGAGGTGGCACAGGTTTCATCATATGCACAGGGTGTGTTGTTGGTTTGCCAGAGGCCTACAGTGAGCCATCCAAGCGACATGTGTGTGTGTGTGTGTGTGTGTGTGTGTGTGTGTGTGTGTGTGTGTGTGTGTGTGTGTGTGTGTGGGGGGCAAGAGTACTGCTATGGGCCAATGTTGATGTAATGTGTGTGGATATGTGTTAGCCCTAGGTGTCTGGTTCATATATGTGTGTGTCTGCATGCACACAGTTCCACCATGTGGCTGCCATATACGGGTATTTGTGTGACAGCCACAGACTGTACCTGCCAGGCTTTACAGATCACCATCTCTGGCCACGGATAAGGTACCTGTGCCTGGCAGGGGTGCTACTGACACTATCAGGTACTAAGCCAGACTGGGTACTATCCCCAAAGGTAGATGGATGTACACTGGACCCAGGTCCCTGCTGGGACTGTCCAGGGCCATGTGCATATGGTCTTCTAGGACGTTCTATGGACAGCCCACCCCCAACATTGCTGGGGCTGACACTGGCACTACGGGAGCGGCTGTGACTTGCGGGACATCTGTGGCGACTGCCAGCTGCTGATGTTGCTGGCATACGTCCACGTCGACGACTCAACCGTCCCACACTGTCCTGACACATGGACATGACATTGCGGAAGACATCTAATGTCTCTCCCCAATGTCTATCAGTGACCTCAGTGTAATGAAGGATGGCACCTGCTAGGTCATGGATACTGTCATTTAAAGTGGTGTTATGTGCCCTCTGTGCCCTTAGTCCCTGTCTGGTGTACAGTTCCATATGTGCCTGTGCCTCCATGACAGCCTGGAACATGTATGACAATGCCAGACCTGTGGCACGTCTGCCAGTGGCATGATGAGCAGCAGTGATCTGACGAGAACCCCTGGACATCTGCCTATGTGGTACCCCTCCAGACATCTGGGTATGGCTGCTGTGTTGGGATGCATGTGCCATGGATACTACACTATCCTGGCCAGTGCTGACTACGCTGTCCCTCAGCTAAGGGCATTGGTGATGGATGTATTGGCAGTATGACTGTGTGCATGGATGGGGTGGACACTTGTGTACTGTTGATTGGTGGCCCAATGACAGACCCTGGCAAACATGCCTTTGCCTCAACACACCTATCATCATCACTATTTTGCTCAGCGACATTGGCTTCCCCGCTGCAGTGAACCAGCCCAAAGTCAGCACCTGTGAGAGGAAGACAGGAAACACACTTTACGACCTGTACATGATGTTGGCACACATGTGCACACATGAACACATGAACACATGCACACATAAACCATGCACACATGAACACATGAACATGTGCACACATGCACACAAATGCACTACTCACTAAAACAGACACACACACACACACACACACACACACACACACACACACACACACACACACACACACACACCACCAGCAATCCAGAACATACTCAATAGCCGGTGATGGTGGGATACAGTATCACAAGGCAAACAGTTATATCACATGTGTCAGCATGCAGGACGTGTGTTGCTCAACAGCATGCAGTGCAGGTGTAGACAGCCCTTGCTAATAACAGTATACATGGCTTTGATGCATGTGTGTTGTTGTTCAGTGATCGGCCTCACCCTGGAACGCAATGTTTACATGGGCACCAACATTGCTCACAGGTATACATACCATGGCTGGATGTGTATGTGTGTCACATAGATATCCATTTCTGATTAGAGCATCTGTGTCTTTAGCAGATGATTGTGGACACAGGTTTAGCACATGCATGCTATGTATACACACAGGATGAGTGGTGCATGTATACCTGATGGAATACCATTGCTCAACATAGCCATTGTACAGTGGTTATGGTGAGTGTAGGACATATTGTGGACATGCCAGTGCCAGCCATGACATGGCATGCTACAACACAACTGCAACATTAAACATCACACATACACAGTGTGTGTCGTGACCTATACACTCAATAGCATTACAAGACATATATGTGTCACTTTGTACAAATGGTGATTGCTATGCATATTGTATATTGGTGCATATGTTTGCACACACACAACATTGAGGTGCATAGCAGTTAGTGCTATGTGTGGTACTGTGGTCACTGTAACTGGATGGGGTGTAGTACCATGAGCCATCATCACGCAGCATCATGTGGTCACTCAAGGCTACTAATGTGTGCCAGACCAGCACATACCATGCTGTACTGGAACTGCAGTACCATGGCTACATTCACCATTTCACAGCCACTTGTTACATGGGTTTGTATGGTACCCAATAGGGGGCATTGCCTAACATGAATGTGTTATGTGCTGAAGAGTATCGCAAAGCCACATGAGAGGCATCTACCCCTCAGGTATATTATGTGTGCTGTGTGGATGACATTTGGGATACTGGAGTGTGACCTTACAGCGGGTGTCTGAATACGCCATGTGTAGCATGTTAACGTGTACTGCGTATGACAAAGTTGTGTATGTTGTGTGCATGTGTATCGACTCTGCTTATACAGTGTCCACTACAGTGTTGCCACAATTGTGTGGGATGCTCTATGTATTGTAAGCGTTTTAGGCAGCTGCCCACATTACTGGGATGTGCATAGTCTCACAGCAAACATGCACAGCATGCATTATGCGTAGGTGTGATACGTGTACATGGCCTACACCTCACCTATGACATGCACATATAATTAGCAATTTTTAATGTAGAACACACTCACCAGCATGGGTCTGCTGCCTTGCTGTCACACCAGAGGGACCTTCAAGGATATGAGACAGTTTGTCAGTGGCAACAACTGTGGCATTGCTACTGTGTGTTTGCAGTGTTACAGTAGTACAACGGTTGACAGTCACAGGCCTACAGATTATATTCCTAATTATTAGTATTGCACAACACTAGGCACCACATCTTCTAACTACACAGTGCACATCTCACATAAGCATGCTCTACCAATAGAGGTAACAGTAGTCTACAGCTATGCCATGTTACCTACACGCTCTGTGTCAACCTGCTGTGTGGCTCCGGCCTCCATGATGATACTTGTTACTTGTTGTTGTTGGCTAGAAGCCATCTGGCTCAGGAGCAGCTCCTCCACTCTGGTGAGGGGGGATGGATGGCATATACCACCACCTGTGGCAAGCTGTTGTCTATGGATATCAGACACACGCTGCCGGACATGTCTAATTAAATCACTGCAGTGATGGTGTACCTGCTCATATGTCCGGTTATGCATGCCTATGTCATTTACCCTACGGACAAGATCTTGCCACAGTGCAGTCCGCTCATGCTGGTCCTGGCTGGTTCTGGAGAACAGCAGGGCATAGTGCTGCACCAGGCTTGTTGTTATCATTTCCTCCTCTCCTGGGCTATAGCTGGGGTTACGATGGTGGGACATGACCCTGGAAGACAATGAAACAATATGTGTGAGCAAGTCATGTGGAACACTTAACATTCTAAAGTATAGATATCAATAAACTGCCATATATAGCAACCTATTGGCTGTCAGAGATACACACTTTCAATACAACATATCAGTGCTCAGCCCACAACTGCCTGACAGTGCCTGGCACACTCTATATATCATGTTGCACAGCAACAAAGATAAACCAGTATGTAAGACTATAAACAGTGCATGGCACACTGTATGCGACACAATGCACCACCTAGCCACAGGAGGTATATATCAAGCTAATGCATCAAGAAATATGTAATCCATTGCAATGATTGTAAAGTCCAGTTACAGTATTACCAGTATACCACACTAGTCGTTGATGGCAAACCCCTGCCTAACAAATGTGCACATTCGTTAATATAGGTGGCATACTGCTGTACTACACTATACATGTTGCTAGATATGCACCTATATCCTGTAACACACATATGACCGAGGCCATGGTACAGGCATACCCCCACACACATCAGACATACATACCAGACACAAAGGTATGGCAACCCAGATGACCTTTACCTGTGTACCATACAGTACTGTGTGTCAGTAGTTAAGAAAACTTATGCCTGAGGTATGTAATCTGTGAGGACTACAGGGAACACACAAAACAGTAGTTCCAAGAAATGTAGGCATACACCATACTGTACTGTTTAGGCATACAGCTTCGGGTAGTACTACAGTTCATACAGGAGTTCTATTCACCAGCAGTAACACTCAATAAGCATACATGCACTGGTTTAGCCTACACTGGGACATCCCAGTCGATACCAAGGGACTACGACAGACCATATGGCATACTGATTTTTCCACCTAGCAATTGCATACACATCTTTTGCTGGGATCACAGCTAGGACACATAATACCATGACAGAAACAGTTTCCCAGTAAGCTATCACATATATACAGAACTCTGACACATTCACCAACACATTCACCATCACACTCAGTCAACCTCACATAGCAATTATTGCAACAAGTACATGTGGGTGTGTATCGCTTCATAGGTAGGTAATAGGCTATTGGCCCTAGGGCCTATAGAGGTCTAGCCATACGCTACCCTGGCCTTTGACACACAGGAAATTATGTTTCACGTGGCCCTGACAAGCAGAGCCACAGAGGTGATTCCCGGAGTGTATTTCCTATCACCCATACAATCATCAGGATTATTTATGAAGACTGCTAATTAGGAGCTTTGTTTGCTATTGATAGGTGGTTTGTTCCAGAGTATGGGATGTCTCTGAGATAGGAATCTATCCCTCCAGCATGTGCTGTTTATTGAGGTCACAAGGTTTAGGTCCCTAGAGCGTGTAGCTCGTAGGGATTGTGATCTGTTTACGTGGAGCATGTCCAACAGCTCTGGGTTTGACATAGCTTAGTATGTTAGGCAGAGGTCACCTCTGGGTAGGCGGTATGCAACACAGTCTAGCTGTGGGTTTGTGAGACGATCTGCTTAGGGCATCTGTTTGAGGCTGGTATTACTCTTTGTGAGGTATGTCTGTGTCGTTTCCAGTTGCTGTAGATGTCTTGTGAGGTACATACCACATGGGGCATTGTACTCTATAATGGGCTTTATGTGTGATGAGTAGAGGGGAACACTGACCTATATTTCCCTGGATGACACACCTTTTGTGATGACGTGTGCCACGTAGACAGATGACATGACTAGTGTGGCACTGTGATTATCAGAGGGGAGACTACTGTCCACCTGTGTCCCATGGTCTCTTATCACACCTTCGGTGTTTACTAAACTACCACCTATGTGTTAGTTAATGGGTACAGAGTTTTTGCAAGAAGGGATGCCAATGCAGTGTCAACATTGGGCTTGAGTCCATGGCTTTGTCACCAGGCATATGTTGCAGTAAATATGTCCCTGCCCCCCTCTCTCTATATATATATATATATATATATATATATATATATATATATATATATATATATATATATATATATATACACACACACACACACACATACATATAAACATCCATTGGTGTACATATAGATATACATATAGGCACATATACAGTCCACCTTTCATGGTGGGGATATCACTTATGTGAAGGTTGTGAGGTATACGGTTATGTCATAATATTGCACAGTGTTGTGCGGAATGTATTGAAGGTGTTTTCAGCCCATGTAGCTTTAGCAGGCCTCACTGGCTGCAACACTGCAAACCTGACAATTCATACCCACAGCATTTAACCACCACATATCATATACCAGTACTGTATGCTGTCTTGTTTGCCACACAATGCAACCTACATAGAAATATGCACATAACAACCTTCAACAGCATATATATGTCCACCCTTCACAAACAGTTGCAGTATGTCCCTTGCTCTATGTACATGTACAAATGCTAATATATCTGACACAGACAGATCTCTCCACATGTGTGTGCCATACACACACAAGGTCCACACTGTTGTAAGTTTGTGTACCTCACGGCTGACCTGTTGGGCCTTGCTGCAACATGAACAGGTGTCACATGTGAGCACACAGTAATATTAGAGGGTGTATATATAGCTGCAAATGCTAGATTAGCATACTAGCCTGTTACAGCTGTTGCCAATGCTAAGCTACACATTAATATGACTATCATGCATTTGTTGCTCTGTCACATCCATGTTTATATAACCGTATGCGCTACTCCCCCAAACAGACATTGTACACACTAATGTACAGAACACAGATAACATGGATCAGATGTTTGACATTTAATGCTGAACTACATATGTCACAGTCATATCCCACTGCACACAGCTACACATTGATTTCTCCATGCCAGTAGTTATGCAGGGCATCTGTGCATAGATACGTACTGCTGCCACATATGGATGATTCAAACTATGTAGAGTACTCTTCATAAACATCTACTACATGCCAGTAAATACATAGCTGTTACCTACCTTTCCTTTGTATGTGTTCGTATTTGTCGTTTCTGTGTGTTTTGTAATAGTTTATTTATTATATTATTTCTTTTTTGAGATATATTTATCTTTTTTCAATATATATTTTTTTTCAGTATATTAATTATTTTTCAATATATTTATTTTTTTTACTATATATTTTCTTTCAATATATATTTTTTTCCAATATATTTTTTTCCAATATAATTTTTTCAATATATATATTTTTTCAATATTATTTATTTTTCAATATATTATTTTTTTTTCCAATATATTTTTTTCAATATATTTTTTTCTATATATATTTTTTTCAATATATTCTTTTATTTTTTCTTTTTTTATTTCAATATGTAACTTTTTCTTTCGATATATTTGCTTTTTTTCTTTTTTTTTTCTGCAGCTGTTGTCCACGTCTGCATCCGTGTCTTTCTCTCTCTCTCTCACTCTCTCGCTCCCTCCGTACCTGCAATGAAATGATTTCATGTGTGGACAGCAAGTACAGCCTGCTTTTATGGGTATCTGCACATGTGCATGCGATGGCCTCTGCACCAATTGGTGGCCACCATTTGGCAATTTCATGCAGCCTGCTGTGTGGTACTTGCAGTAATCACTGTCATAGCAACCCAGTGCTATAAATTGCTAAGTCAGGTAGGCATAGCCCTTTCAGCTTTCCAAAGTGGGGACCATGCTTGTTTGCTGTGAACACCATTGTGTAAGTCAGAAGGTTGGTATACTTCTTATAACTGATGCCAGCGATTTGAATGTTGTACTCTGACCTGAATGTTGCCACTTCCAGTACACAGTTGACAGTGTAGATTTGTACTCACCCCTACAAATGCTAACACAAGATACATGGGAGCATGTAGTTTATTTTCTACTTATACAATTAGCTGCCATGCATACGTAGTTATTGAGATGTTTTCATTTGGCACATGAACTGTGAACTGCTATATTGTGGATATTAATGTACTCACTTCTGCACAGTTTGTGTTTTTTTTTGTTGACATTCGCACAGGATGCTCATGAAAACTGGACAATTCCAGTACTGAATATGCCTACCTACATCCTTGCTGGACCTTGAACACACAGATATTTTGTACATTTGGGTGGGGATTGTCCTGCTATGATACTGTGTGGGGGTTGTAAAGTGCTGCTGTAACATTATTTACTGCTAAAATGGCTGGTTCTGTTATCACAGTCATGTAATGCAATTCCACAACAACTGCTGGTAAAGTTCCACAGAACAGGTTTTGTGTTATGGCATTCCTGTCTTTCCTTTACATTCACTCATTCTGATGCATGATATATATATTTCAGCAACAACCTGCTGTATATCTACTGTGGCTTAGTGGTACTTCATGCAGTCTAGTGTGTCCAAGGTCCGGTGGTCGAGACTGACAGTGGTGTTTCATTTTGCTGCTGAGTAGAACAAGGGCCCTCACATGCAGGGTGACTAAGGCACTTTTAAGCAGTTGTAAGCAGATTTGTGCCAGTTTGCACAATGCTTAGCAGTACTTAGCTAAGCACACACAAGCGCACACTCGCGCAAACCCGCTAACTACTGCTTAAAAGTGCTTACTCCTCCTAACCCCCGTGCTCATTTCTTTGAAAGAAAAGAAAATAGGGAGATAGGAAAGTGGTGAAAAAGGGGCACAAAGAGGGAAAGACAGTAGGGAAAACAGCTTGGGATGTGCAGGATGGGTGTAGTGAAGGTCCATAGCTGCCCATTTCTTTAACAGCAACAACTGTGCATATACTAGTAATTTGGAGGGAAATTTGAAACCTTCCACCCATGAGAGAGGAGTGAGGACAATGAAGTATGTTGTACTGCCAATTAAATTTCAGTTTATGTGTCCAGCAAACGTGTGCAAAATGGGCAGCTATGTATGGGGCGTAATTTTTTTGT
The DNA here is from genome assembly GCF_019279795.1 of Protopterus annectens. NCBI lineage: Eukaryota > Metazoa > Chordata > Ceratodontiformes > Protopteridae > Protopterus > Protopterus annectens. The sequence continues at coordinate 955,059,686 of NC_056745.1, forward strand.
AGGAGCAGATTGCCCATTTTTTTTCAGGTAAGAGTGGAATGTGGGGTAGGGAAAATATTGCCCATTTTTTTTCAGGTAAGAGTGGAATGTGGGGTAGGGGAAATAGGTATATTTTGGGAGGTAGATTGGGGAGGTAAACAGACAAGACAAACAAGCCGCATACAGGGGCAGAATATGACACATGGGGTGGGTGAACACCATTGACAGGGAAGGGTGTTTGGAAATCGCAAGCCCATGAGCCCACAGATGGCAACAGTGGAACTGAGATCCCCACCCATGGGCAGTCACCACTGCACCTTCACAGCCTGGGGGGTGGCTGTGCTGGGGGCTGCGTAGGAGGGGCAGGCTCACCCGTGAGTCGCACCACTCTTGCCTTGAGCTGACATAGAGGATCAGTGACTGAACGCTCAATTTCCCTACGCATCACAGCCTGGACCATTTGGAGGGTGATAGGTGGCCGTCCTCCGGCCACGCTTGCACGGGGGGGATGAGCCCCATCCCCTGCAGTGCTTTCAGCCGAAGGTGGCACAGGACCAATGGAGGAGGAGGTCCCGCGCTGGGGCACCGGACCTGCTGGTGCCAGGTGCCATCACCAGCTGAGGTGGGACAGGTAGGTCCGCTGGGACCAGCCTTCCCATATGTTTTATGTTTAGGAGGATTTAATGACAGTATGGGTTAGTAATAGCCAACAGCATTCCAATTTAGTTGTAACAGCATACAGTAGTATTCCCATTAGCCCAACACACAAGAGTTCCAACAGTTGAACAGCAAGCATAACACATGCATATATAGAATAACAGTGGACATTGCAACAGCATACAGGATTGATTGGTGGCAACAGGCCACCAAGATTGTGATATGTGAACAGGGAACATGCATCAAAGTAAATGCAGATATTTATAAACCAATAGGACATGTGTCCCAACAAATGTTATGAGATTAGACATACCCAATGAAGTGTGGAATTACATTGTTTATGCACATACATTAGGGTGTAAAAAGATACCTCCATTAACAACTTATATATACTTATAGTTTACACTACATTCCTATTGATTGCAATTATATATCCCCTACATGTATTATTGCACTAGGCAATGTCCGTTTAATTGTAAAATGGGTTTTGCTAGTTCTTAATATACCTGACCTGTATCTGACATACAAACTGTCCTGGATGCAGATGTTACTGCTACATATTTATATATTTCATTTATATTTATATATCTCCATATCTGGATGTGTTCAGGTGACATTATCAGGTATATGTTGACAGCCCCCTACATTTCTAGCAGCACACTGACATTTCTGGGGAACACGATAACAAACTACTAGTGCCAGATTAACCTGTACATGCCGGCCATGAACCGACAGTTGAGGACTGTATATATGCTTAACAGCTACTGGCACGCCCTTCATCCACTTTATGTGGGCCTACCCATGTGTGGGTTGACTGCGCTTAATACAACAGTACTATTTCTATAATGCAAGGGTACAACAACATATCGAAGAAAGTGACACGGACACACTCCAGGAATTATTCCTTTATTAATTACATTACACACTTTTCTAGTAGCTCTCTCATTTATTTGATATATCAGTGCATGCAGAGGTCTTTTATTCAAGACATATTATACCTTTATTAATGGGTTACAACACCTTTTCACTCTGTCTCATTTATTTTATATAACAGTACATGCAGAGAAGTTATTCAACACTCATTATACCTTTATTAATGGGTTACAACACTCTTTTTCAGGCTCTCTCTCTTCTTTTATATGACAACACATGCAGAATAATTACTAACCTGCCTGCTGGCACAGCCTTAGCAGTCTATCTGCATAGGCTTGCTGATTCGCAGCACGGACACCTGCAGCTGTGAAGTAAATGAAGGGATATTTAGACATACCTATCCATAACATAGACTACAATAGCAATTCTTACATACTTCATTCCATGGCTACATACTCAGTAGTGGGGCATTTTTCATTTCACTGGCCTCCTGTATCCACTGGTTCAGTCGGTCCTCCTTGCATCTCTTCAGGTCTGAGAAGTGGTGTCTGACCTGCTCACCAGTCCGAGGGATGCCTGTGGCACTGGTGAGATCATGTGCTAGACGGTTCCAGGCTTCCGCTTTGTACTCAGTGCCCTGGAACTGGCCCTGCAGGAGTCTTGCATCATGATGATGGACGAGGAGCCAAACCATTACTTTTGACTCCTCAATGCCCCACCGTTGCGCTCGGAAATGAGAGCCCTCTCCAAAACCAGCCATACTATCTGCAGATGGGAGCTACAACCAGTTATGGCAATTATTCCCGCCTATGGAGCTTAAATATGCCTCATTTCCAGCACTTATTTGTGATTGGCCGATTTTGAAAAATCTTAGCTAAAAGCAGACCTGCTTAGCAATGGGTAAACTTCCATTGATATATATGAGTGTGTTGGAAATGCATCCATATTTAAAGCTGTCATGGCTTAGTGGTTTAGTACTGTGATTATGGTGCAAAGTATCCCGGGTTCGAGGCCTGTCATTGCTTTTTATTTTACTACTGGCCTGACCTGCTAGGAGGTGTGGCTGTGTTTAGCCGACTTTGCTCAACTTTGCCCAACGTTGCTTGATGTTGGTCTACGTTGCTCTACGCTGCCCGACATTGCCCAACGTTGCGCTAGTTAGCGCGGTGCACAGCTCCATGCGAACATGTTTTGTTTGCACTAGTTGGCGCAATGCGCAACTCCACGCAAAACTATTGCGCTAGTTAAAGCATTGCTAAGCTATGAACAATTGTACTTAACTGTGCTTAATACTACTAAACTTTGCTTAGTAGTGCTTCACATTGCTTAAGATACGTTACTTATGCATTTATCAGTATGCATGACCATTCCACCTTCTTATATATCTATATAAAATATCGTTCACTACCACATAGGCCATTTCAATGCATTTTACTGAAATTTAAAAGGTAAATGTCAGGAATTCTTTTTATGCATACATTTCCTACAGAAAATAGGTATTGGAGTGGAGGGACTTGAACCGGGAATGCCTCCTCTTTGTGCGAGGGCTCTACCACTCCGCTATTGCTATTTGGCTTAATTTGCATATAAATAGTTTATTATCCTCTTCGATGCCTACACTGCTAACTGTAGCTAAGCAATGGGCAAACCCACGCATACATGCCAAATACGGGCATCTATATCGGGAATAATAAAAAAAAAAAAGGAAAGCTTTACATTTTAAACTTGTACAGAGATTTAGAATGTGGGGGAGTGTAGTGTTGGGTATGTGGACATTTGAGCGGACTCGCTCATTTCAGTTGACATTTACAGTTTAGGCACTTGCAGGGGCGTGGATATTTGGACTGCTCGGCAGTCTGACATGCCCCCTGCACTCGTGCATGCTCCATGTAAGCCTTAGAGTTGAGTCAGCGTGCCCTCATGAATATGCATGACACACTGACATCATACTCTTAGACTGCAGTTTCCGTGTAAGACTTAGTTAGTGTTATACGGAGGATTAGTGAATCCCGGCCAGTATCTTTTATCTGTAAATGAATAGTCACCATCTCTGTTGGTATGGGCCTAAAGAGTCTTATTTTCTTTTGCAATGTAATGAAGTATATGTTTAATTTTTTTACCTTATTGTATAGAGTAACATGCATTCACTGTGGTTATTCTATTTGCTATTAATTCTTAATGCATTTTTCTAAAGTTAAACTTTCAACTTTGTTCATTCAACTTGTTGTATGTTTCCAGTCTTTTGTGGTTGTGAGCCATTGTAAATTTATTTGCTTTGTAAAAAATATTTGGATTATGATGATCTAAAATATGACAGAGAAATATGTGGATCTGAAGGATCAAATGCTTAATGAACAATGCAAGGTATATTGGATTATTGGATTTGTTCCCTTTGTTTTTACTATTTTCCTTTTGCTTGAAATCATGTCCTGATGGGCAAAGCAGGAAACTTGCTCAGTTTTTTTTCCAGTAAGCTGCATGAATTGAACTAATGCTTATACTTGCTTCTTTTCATAGATCCAGAATGACCAATGTCAAGAGATGGAAAGTTTGAACCAGAAATGGATGCAAGTAACAGACCACGGTGAATGGAGAATGCATACAGTAAGTGTTCATGTTTTGGGAAGCAGCATTAGCATTTGTACATTTACTTCAGTCAACAATACCAATTCTTTAAATGAAGATTGGACATACAAATATTTTATGAATTCCTCATAATTGTACACAAATATATATGAAAATGTTATTCCTTCAGACTTAAGGGAATACATGTGATTAAACTTCAACTGTTTCTTACTGTCCATATAAATACAGAAATAACCTGTATGGGAAATTACAGACCACTAAGTCTAATGTCTTTTATAAGGAAATAGCCAAGAGAATCTTTATGGACAAAATATTCTATATCACAGAGGCCTTCTTGTTGTCATTACTTTGATCTTGTTATTTAATAACCTGAAATGAGCATAGACAGTTTTTTTTAGCCATCCACTGCATTATTGTAGAGGGTCTACAATGATGTATAGACCTAGAGAAGAGAACATCTCAACCTGTTATATGGATTGTATTTTGGGTACAGATTTTGAGGCAAATTGCTTTCTTCTTCAGCCAACCAATCACGATGAGCAATGGAGAGCTTTATAGTCTAGTTGTACCTTTATTGTTAATTATTTTTAATTATGCTTTATTGCTCAGTAGCTGCAGCTTTACAACTTATTTCAGTTACAGCAGGTCTGAAGCATATCTTGATGGGATTTCCTTCAGAAACGGCATGCGCCACAGTTAGAACATACATGATTTGAGTAAATGTTAAGTGAATGCAGATCATTAAAAATAAATGCACTAACATGTACTCAGATAAAAATACTTTGCTTCCATAAAAAAATTATCCTACAAGCTTTCAAGATAAGGAGAGAAAGAAATAATATGGAATGTTTCAGTTCACTTTATATCTCAGTTTTAGCATACATTGGTAAAGCAAGCATATTTCTGTATATGTGACAATATGACATATCTAAAATGACCTGAGCTGAACAATTCTTATGCTGTATTCAGTGCAACTTAATAAATCAGCTTAACAGTTTAGTCAGCTTAAAAAGGTATAAAAAAGATACAACTTTTCATACATTGCTTTATACACAATGGGAACCAGTAATAAACATTGTAACATGGAACAGGCTTGATATACAATAGATTGGCATGCCACATCCTGTTGTGATGTGATTCAAAAAGTAGTAATAAAATGGGAAACATTGTACTTTGTCTTTACCCATTTGGGTAGCCATTGTGTTCCACACACAGAGTACATAATCCAGTAACACTGTTCTGTGCATGTGAGACATTTTTAAATCAAAATGCATTATAGTAACAGTTTGTCCCAATGGGGTAACATGTATGATTCCATCCATGTATATTCTGACAATACTGTAGTTGACCCCTACTCTCGCTCTGCCAGTATGTTGCACAACAGACATAGCTAGGCAACATACTAACATTGTGCCAGAAAAAAAAATACTACCCGGTGTAGTTTCCTGTGATGCTGGTGAGCTTCTACTAATGAGAACTCTGAAAGCACCAGATCTCCTTGTTGCCATAATGTGGTAATACCCCTGGCTCAGTGTCATGACTCACTCAGAGACACAATGGGAAAACGTAGTGCAGCAGAGCAGTTCAGTTTAGATAGATAGGTGTACCATACTTTATTCATTAGCTATATGCAGCTACTTAGGACTGTACAGTAAATAGTACTAAGCTACATTGCATTGCTGGGTTGTTGCAGTATGCAGCTGTTTTCTGCATCCCAAGCATAGGAGTTTGTAGTATATAGTGGTGTACTAAATACACATCTGCACCAGTCAAGAAACTGGGAAGAAGATGTAGGCTGCCAGGGATTACCCAAGTCCATATTCATAAATGGGGTCGACCACTAAAGCATACAAGAATAATGTGCACAAGATGTATTTATGCATGGTGTCTAAGAATGCTAGGTAGTTTTTCCAGGTTTTTAACATGGGATGAGAGGTTTTACTTTTGTGAAATCTATTATTTCAGTGTAAAAAAAAATAAAGGGAAAAAAGCAAAGGAGAATAAAAAGTTTTTTACTTTCCTAAATCACATTATTTTTACTATCTTTAAGTACATTGCTGAAACTTGTTGTGCACATTTTTCCAGCATTCTTCATGGTCTTTTTTACAAACAAAAGAAAAGTTTAGATTAATATTTAAGTTGTGATCTGCCTTCCATTCCTTATACATTCCCTTCTTAGCTTGAGGAAAATAACAACCTTTCTTAGTAAAACAACTTCCTGTAGAAAAAAACATGGTTTTCACAATTGCCTTTCACAATCCATGGTTCTTCCAGCTGTTTCCTAACAATTTTCTCTTGGGAAGTTCTATAATTATTATTTTTATACTCCTCCAGCATGCTGTACCAAGTGTTAATTATTGAATAGTTCAAATTTTAATCTTAAAGACAGCAGTTACTTACCGAGTACGACTTCTTGCATTATATTACTATCCCAAAGATATGCTGCATAAGTCTTTTAAAATCCTGAAGACTTAATTACATAATTGCATTGCTTTATAGTTTTGCATTAACCTCAAAATTGTTATTGTATTTCTATGAATTTTCTGTTATTGTTCTTTAACTTTAGGAGGTTATCTCTATCTGTCCCACAATGCATCTGTCATTAGCTATCTGAATTTCTTTACACATCTACCTCTTTCTTGTACCACTGTTTGATAGATGCATGATATAGAACCATTATTGCTATTGAGCCACCTAGCTGTAAACTGGCTCATAGACATTAAAGCTGTCTCATAATTAGATAAATATTTACTCAACAAGCATCATCAGGGAAGTTAGCAGTGATTTCAGTTAGTTTCCTTGAATCATTACAGAATGTAGCAGTGATTTCACTTAAATGTCTACAAGACTGAAGATTTTTAAGAATGGCAGACAAAATTGCATGAATACCTTAATCGACTTTACATTATACTTTTGGTTATATATCATGATAACTCTCAACATCCTCCTTTCTCTCATAATCTGCTCATTTTTGTGACATTGCTATGCTTTGTACGTATGACTCTTCATTCCCCAACAAGTGATTTATGTTATTTATTTATTTATTTTGCATTTGTTGACCCAGATAGTCTGACTGGATGCATGTCCATTTTCAGCGGAGACCCGTGGAGAAAAGCTCCAAGGTAAACAGAAACATTAAAAACATGTTACTAGTATAATTTTGACAGAGTACATAAGCAAACAATAATAAACATGTCCCACAGGTTAGAGTTAAACCCTGGTGAAAGCCAGGGGTAAATTAAATAGTAGCTGATTAATAGATTTTACACCATCTAGAAGAGAGTTAGTCAGGCTTGATACAATGACATAGCCAGTTTAGTGCCAGATGTTGCTTGAGTCTAGTTTTAAATTGACCTAGGGAGGAGAGTAAAGTAATGTCAGTGGATGTGAGTTCCAGGATCTGCCTACAGAGTTTGCAAAGAGAGAGTCACCAGCTGCATTGATAATTTTGCTTGTCTGAATTGGTAGTCTGTTAGAGGATCTAAACAGTCACGGATTGTGATACAGGGGCTGATAAGATTTTTAAGTGCAGGAGTATTATCCGGATTATAAAGGATTTTATAAGTCATGATCAGTTGGTTATACTGAATTAGACTGGATAGTTCAAGCCACCAAAGCTGGTTAAGATTGATGCAGTGATGGGTCCTAAAAGGTAGCCCAGTGGCAAACCTGGCAATGTGGTTTTAACAGGTTAAGAGTTTAAGTACAGTCTTGTTTATATTAGAGAGTATAGGGGATGTGTACAAAAGTGTTGAGAGAAGGTGAGAGCGAGCTATGGCAATTTTAGCTGGAGGGGTTAGGAAGGCTTTTATTCTGTAAAGTGACCCTAGTTTTTTATCGATGGATGTAATGTGATCCTATCTCGCCTACATTCTCTACAGATCGGCTCCGACTCGGCTGCTATACAATAGAACGCAGTGTCTTATTGGCTGAGTTACCTCATATCCCAGGATGCACCACAACTGCTTCCCCAGATCTCGTTTGCCGCTTCTGAAGCAAAGACGTGGTCTCGGACTTGGCTGAGCTAAGTACCTCTTTACTGACATATTTTCTGTCAAAATTTGAGCTAAAATTAACCCAAAAGCTGTTTTAACAGCTACTTGTTGTTGTGTGACTGTGATTCAGATTTTTCTGAGGTAAAATTGTATTTTTTTGGGCAGTGATCCCGTCGAGTCAGAGGGGCCTAGCCTTTTCCTAGGAGTTTACTTAGAATCTAGGTTGTTGTTAATAGTGTTGTGTACTTTCTCTGGATAAGTTTAGTGTGATGATTCAGTCAACATGTCGAAGGAACATAGACCGTCAGGTTTCAAAAAATGTTCCAAATGTAGCTATAAAATGTCCATCATGGACGACCATTCTTTATGTGTTTACTGCTTGGGTCTGAAGCACCTCCAGGAATCCTGTAGCATTTGCCACGCTTTTTCCTCTCGCGTGCTACAAGAGAGGAAAAATAAGTTGATTTTGAAAGGGCTTATTACCCCCTCCTTTGAGGAAGCCCTATCTTCTTCTTCTTCTCCTTCGAGGAAGAAAAAATCTTCGGCTCCGACCAGCCCGTCGGACCCGGCAGCAAAAAAGTCAAGGCAGGCTTCTCCGTCGGCTCCACGGACTTCGGAGCCGAGGGCGGAACGGTCTGCCTCGATGTCTCCAGCCTCGACTCCTCTGGTTTCAGAGTCGAGAGCTCGGGCGTCGAGAGGCGAGCCATCTCCATCGGCTCCACTGCCTTCGGAGCCGATGAAGGTTACCCGCTCAGACTCTTCCCCTTCGGTGCCGAAGTCCCCATCGGCTCCGAGGGAAATTGCAGTGGTAGTGGAATCTCCCTCGGCGCCGATACTTCTCGAAACTATACAGAGCTGGTCCCCCAGTTTTTCGGAGCCGGCGGACAAGTCGACTCGGACCCGGTCGGTCTCTTCTCGGTCGTTGAGGATATCTGATTCGGATGTAGACAGGGTGCTTCAAAGGCTTTTCCAGTCTCCGGTCTTTCAAAAGTTGGTCTCTGCTCCAGCCCAGTCGGCTCTGGAGCCGGTTTCCCACCCTGCTATCTCGGTTCCTCCTCCAACAGCTTCAGTGCCGTTGGAGTTGGTGTTGGTGGAGCTGGTGGAGGTTGTTGGGTCGGTTCCGACCCTAACTCCAACCCCGCCCTTCGGGTCGGGGTTCGGTACGCGGACCTCCTCTGTCGGCCCCGGGGGGACGCTTCGGGACCGATCCTTTCGGTTCCGAGCCTCCCTCTCGGTGCGTCGGCGGTGGGAGTTCCGACTGCTGTTGTGGCCTTGGGGGTTGAACCATCCCAGGACTCTGGGGGTCCCGCCTTCAAGGCCATGAGGAGTGCCTTGGCCAAATCCTCTCTGGCCACTTCTACCATCTCACCACCACCTTCCCTTGGCATGGAGACTGGCTCCTTTGCAATCCCCCTGTCTCACGGCAGCGGAGCCCTGGGGCCTGAGGTTACCCCCATTGGGGGTTCCCTTCTTCCTGGAGGTCCCTCCGAAACATCTTCGGAGGAACCTCCGAGGAAGAGACAGTGCAAGAGGAAGCACGTTGACTCCCCTGATGAGTCTCTCACCTTGGATACCGACTTCGATGATGCGGAAGGGTCCCCCAAGTCATCCTCAGATGATGTATCCTTTGCGGACATCTTGGAGATCCTTAAGCAACGAGGCGACTGGCAGTCCAAACCCCCTTCTGCTGAGGAGTCTGTGTTCCTCAAGGCCTTCGGGGCTCAGCCCTCCGCCTCCTGGGTGTCTCCGCCCTTCGATGAGCTCATAGATTTGATCTCTCGAAGGGTGTGGGAACATCCGGACTCTGTTGAACCGGTGCCAGCTCGCCCAAATAAATTCCTTTCGGCACCCCCTGATAAGGACTTTCTTTCCAAAGGTGTGGCTGTAGATGCCTTGGTGGTGGCATCTGCCACCCAGCAAGATGTGGCAGAGGCTTCAACGTCCATCCATCCTCCTAATAAGGAGTCTAGGAGCATGGATCGGTACGGAAAGCACACCCTTACTACAGCAACCTTTACATTAAGGTCTCTGAACTACTTGACGCATTTCACCAGACTGCAGAGGGATCTGGTCAAGGAGCTTTCGGATACCCTCTCCAGTAACTTACCTGAGCAGTTAGCCCAGACGGTTAACTCCCAGTTGGCTACCCTGTCCTCGTTATCCAACTCGTCCATGAGGCTCATTTTGTATGCAGCCGAAGGAGCGAGCAGAGCAGCGGGCACAGGTTTTGCTCCAAGGAGACAAGCCTGGCTACGCCTGTGTCACTTTGCGGAGGCCTTTAAGTCTTCCTTTGCCGACGCCCCCTTCGATGGGTCCTCTCTCTTCGGACCTAAGGTAAAGGACATTTTGACTCGCTGCGAACAGGAGGGTAAGACTTTAACTGCCGTAGGGGCCCGGTTTTCCACTCCCTTCAGACCTTATCCCAAGGCTCGAAGAGGAGGGAAAATGTGGTTCCGTAAGTCTCAAAAGCCTTACTCGTCGGAGCAGAGCGATTCTCCTTCTAGAGGCAGAGGAAGGGGAAATTTTTCAGGGAGACGCCGTCCCAGAGGCAGCGGAGGCCCCCGCAACACTGGAGACCGTGAGTCCTTTCGTGGTTCCTCCTCCTTCCAGCATCCCTGAAGGAGTGCCCGAGTGTGCAGCTCCGGAGCCAGTCAGGGGTCATTTTTCGAGGCACCTAAAGGCCTGGGAAAGTATCACTCAGGACCAATGGGTGCTCCGAATCATTGCCGGAGGTTATACCATTCCCTTCTCTCAGCCCCCTCCACCGTCCCAAAGAATCCCGGACCCGCCACCCAGTCAACAGGATCTGGCAGCCAGCGAAATTTCGAAGCTGCTTCAAAAAGGAGTCATCCAACCTGTCCCCGCAGACCAGGCCGGGTCAGAGACTTACTCAAGATTCTTTTTGGTACCAAAAAAGATCGAGGACTTGAGGCCCATTTTGGATCTCAGCAGGTTAAACCGATCAGTGAAAAAGTCCAAATTCCGGATGGTCACCTTGCAATCCATTCTCCCGCTTTTGGAGAAGGATGTTTGGATGTGCTCCATAGATCTCAAAGACGCCTATTATCACATTCTGATAGATCAGGCGTCAAGGAGACACTTGCGCTTCAGCCTAGAAGACAGTCATTTCCAGTTCCGTGCACTGCCCTTTGGTCTCACCACAGCCCCCAGGGTGTTCACCAAATGTTTGGCAGTGGTGACTGCTCACCTGAGAAGTCTAGGATTCCAGGTGTTTCCATACCTAGACGACTGGCTCCTAACTGCCACCTCCAGGCATCTACTCTTAAAATCTCGAGCAGCCACTATCTCCCTAGGCAACTCCTTAGGAATCACCTTCAATTGGACAAAATCCGTATTGCTGCCATCACAGCGTATTCTGTTTATTGGTGCAGAAATAGACGCAAGGCAGATGTGAGTCTATCTTCCTGCGGAAAGGATAGCAACATTGCAGTCTCAGGTTCGGGCGTTACTCCTCAGACGTCGCGCTCCAGCGAGAATGGTCCTGCAGCTGTTGGGTTCCATGTCAGCCACCATTCTTCTCGTCCCCTTGGCAAGGTTGCATATGAGGTTACTTCAGTGGCTCCTCTCAGTCCAGGGGTCTTATCAAGACCTTCCCCTCAGTCACCACATTTTGATCACAGAGACATGCAAACAGGATCTTCGTTGGTGGCTTCTTTCCTCCAACCTGGATCAGGGGCATCCCTTCGTCCCCCCATCCCCCTCGGCCACGTTGACTACGGACGCCTCCCAGACAGGGTGGGGGGGACATTATCTGGGCAGGTTGGTCCAAGGCATGTGGCACTTCGACGAGAGTCTCCTCCACATCAATATCCTGGAAATGAGGGTGGTGCTTTTAACGTTGCAAGCACTGCACGATCACCTCCCCCAGGGTACGATTGCCATTCAGTCCGACAACATGTCGGTAGTCTGGTACTTGAACAAGCAAGGAGGGACCAGGTCTTACCCCCTTTGCAGAGAGGCCATGAAAGTATGGGATTGGGCGATTGCTACCAAACATTTTCTAGCGGCAACACACATTCCGGGGAGATCCAGTGTGATAGCCAACAGACTGAGCAGGACTATTCTCTCCCCTCACGAATGGTCCTTGAACGACAGAATGGTAACACAGATTTTCACCAGATGGGGAGCTCCATGTTGCGACTTTTTCGCAACTCCCCTCAACGCAAAATGCCAGCAGTTCTTCTCTCGCACCCCAGTTCTGGGGGACATCCCCAAGGATGCTCTGGTCCAAGCTTGGCCCCCCGGCCTCCTATACGCCTTCCCACCGGTTCCTCTTCTCCCCAAGGTGATTCAGAAGGCGATTCGCTTTAGAAGCAAAATGATTCTAATCGCCCCATACTGGCCTCGTCAAGTCTGGTTCCCCTTTCTTCACAGATATGCATTGGAGGGTCCCTGGTTCCTGGACCAAGTTCCAGACCTCTTGATGCATCAGACAGGACAGCTCCATCAGTCCCTCCATTCATTGAAGCTAGCAGCTTGGCTACTCCTCTTCCGACCATAGTTAGGAGCCATTCTTTCGACCCTGAAGTCATGCATATTTTGTCCTCGGCCCACAAGACTTCTACTAAAAAGATGTATAGCAGTAAATGGAAGAGGTTTGCTATTTGGACCCAACTCTGAGGATTAGACCCTATGACAGCCTCGGTGTCAGAGGTCCTGAAGTTTTTAACTTCCCTGTTCAACCAGGGTTGTTCGGTGTCTACCATCAAAGTTCAATTGGTGGCTATTTCCAATTTTCACGAGAGCATAGAACCACCTTTAATGAGCAACAAGTTGTGCAAAGCTTTTATTAAAGGAGCTTGGCTTCTACGGCCCCCTATATCTCATCCCGCACCACCGTGGGACCTTAACGTAGTGTTAGGTGCTTTGACCGCACCGCCCTTTGAGCCGGCAGCAACCTGTGACTTAAAATTTCTTTCTTGGAAGACTGCCCTTCTAGTTGCTATTACATCAGCCAGGTGAGTTTCAGAGCTCCAAGCCTTATCTGTCAAACCACCATACCTGGTATTTCACAAGGATAGAGTATCTCTTAGACCAAACCCATCCTTTATACCAAAGGTCTGTTCTAACTTTTGTTTGCAACAAATCACTGGAATTGCCGTTTTTTTCCCTAAGTATTCAAACAGAGCTGAGTATACCTTTCACAGCTTAGACGTGCCCAGACAATTACGTTTCTATTTGGATAGGACACACCAAGCACGAAAATCAGATCAACTGTTTGTGTCCTTTTCGGACAGTAAATTAGGCAAAGCCATCACGAAAGTCACTATTGCCAAGTGGATCAGAGACTGTATCAGTCATATTTATCGCATTTCAAATAGGGAGCTTACAGTTCCAGTGAAAGCTCATTCTACCAGGGCCATGGCCACTTTGGCAGCCTTTCATTCCAAGCTCTCTATTAATGACATCTGTGCGGCTGCTACGTGGTCTTCTCTACACACCTTTATTTCTCACTACAAATTGGATGTGGCATCTAGGGGTCAAGCTTCCTTCGGTTCCACGGTTCTCCGGACCGTTTTCCAGTGAGCCACCCAGGAATTAGGTGCTAGGGACGCTGTCCCATCTGTAGAGAATGTAGGCGAGATAGGATCACATTACATCTTTTAGTTATGTACTTACCATAACTTTAGATGTATGGGATCCATCTCGCCTACATTCCTAATAACCCACCCTCCTTCCCCCTGCCTTGTAGGCCAGAAGAGACCGGACAATTCGAATTCAGCTGTTTCCTCTCTTGAAACACCCGGCATTGTTATAACAACAGTTTATGTGTGTGTGCATGTGTGTGGACAAACAAGATCTGGGGAAGCAGTTGTGGTGCATCCTGGCATATGAGGTAACTCAGCCAATAAGAGACTGCGTTCTATTGTATAGCGGCCGAGTCGGAGCCGAGGATCGGCTCCGAACCCATCTGTAGAGAATGTAGGCAAGATGGATCCCATACATCTAAAGTTATGATAAGTACATAACTAAAAGTTTTGATCCATTGGTTTACATGTAGGTTGAATTTTAGATTATCTACAATGACACCTAGTAGTTTTGTAGAGGGGTCAGGGGAGATTAATGTGCCATCATTTGCATTTATGGTAAAGGTAAAAGCAGGAGACCTTTCTGTTGGTGAGAATAACAGCATTTTAGTTTTTTCGGGGTTTAGTATCGGACGACGTTCAGAAAGCCAGTTTTCTATAGTGTTAAAGGTGGACTGGGTAGCAGACCATAAGTCGGTTGGAGATGTGGCAGAGCAGATCAGGGTGGAGTAATCAGCATATTGGATACAGCTGACTTTTGGGATGACAGTGTACAGGCCGTTAATGAAAATGGAAAACAGCAGGGGCCCTAGTATAGAGCTTTGTGGTACTCCAAGGGTGTTGGGTAGTAGGTTAGAGAGTTTATTCTGCCAAAGAACAGCCTGCTGTCTCCCATTCAGGTAGGATGTAAACCATTGAAGGGCCTTAATATGTAGACAGAATGTTTGCAGGATGTGTATTAGAAGTTTGTGGTCAACCATGTCGAATGCCTTGGAAAGATCCAAGAAGAGGGCGGAGGATATGTGATTGTTGTTGTGATTATGGTTTATGGTGTTGATGAAAGCTAGTAAGGCTGAAGTAGTGCTGTGGTGTGGACCGAAGCCGTGTTTGGTATCTGCCATGAGGTGATTCTGGATTAGGTGGTGCATGAGTTGTCTGTGAATAAATTTTTCCATAATCTTTGTAAGTGGAGAGAGTATGGATGATCAATGATAGATACTGCATTTAAGAGATCAATGCTCACACTACTTTTTTCATTGCAAAAATTAGTATTTGTCACTTCTCTTTATTGAAGGTAGAGACATAAGTGGCTGAATAGTTTTTTTTTTCTCTAAGCTATTTGGTAAGTCAGTGTATAACTAAAAATATCTGTATAGGCTATGGCTTTTAATATCTGTACAGCTGTTTTTTTTGTGAAGGTTTAAAGACTGTGTTCATTTCATGCCACTTGAGGGTTTATATAAGTGCTAAACAGTAAGAAAGCCATTATGAAGCTTTGTTGAAGGCAGATTCTTTTCCTGTTCTTATAGTGCTTTGAATGTAACCGTCTAGTTGAGTATGGAGCTTGCAGTATCTAAAATAAGTTGGGTAGAAGGTCATTACTTATTATAGTGTGTCATAGTTTGCTTCTCCTGACCCAATCAGTGGTAGAAGAAAAACTTGCACATTGACCATAAAGTTTTTAGCCTTTTCAAGATTTTTTTGTATCATATGGGGCAATAGCCATATGGGAAAGTTATCATATAAGCAGACATGAGGGTTTCCTGTGGCTGTATCCAACATTTGGAACATTTCTATAGTCCTAACCCTCTACCGTATTAGCAATCTGTTTGATAGGCTGTTTTTTTTTTTTTTTTTTTTTGCATACATTAGATTGGATTCTTAGACCTATTACACCATTAAATTTAATTACTTCTTCTTCTTCTTTCGGCTTTTCCCGGTTAGGGGTCACCACAGCGGATCACTTGTCTGCTCATGATTGGCAGTGGAGTTTTACAGTGTCGAGTTGCCAGCCCGGCACCCAACCTTCCACAGAAGGCACACACACGCACACACTCACACCTAGGACCAATTTAGAGTGTCCAATCCACCTACTGCATGTCTTTGGGATGTGGGAGGAAACCGGAGCACCCAGTGGAAACCCACATGACTACAGGGAGGACATGCAGACTCCGCACAGAAGGCACCCCAGCCGAGAATCAAACTGAAGAACCTTTTACTGTGAGGTGGCAACGCTAACCGCTGCACCACAGTGGCCGCCCATTAAATTTAATTACTGCAAAATCAAAATCTGATTTAATTAGCTGTGTTCATACCTTTCAGCTTCCTTAGCATAAGAATTCTGGACAGAGCCAAAATTAATGGGGGGCAAAGGCCCAAAACTGGGGATAGATTTTAAATGTCACTTTTATAAACGTAGAAACTTGCTAGAATAACAGGTTTTGCACTAACTTGCATTTTCCGAAGGATACTTTGGTGACTTCAGTACTAAATGATTTGCCAGACAGAAAACCACACATTTTTATGAGGAACAAACCAAAAAAAAATGAGTCAAAAATCTAGACATTCTGTGAAAATTTGGACAGTTGAGTGGTATGATTGCATTTTGTTTCTGTGAAAAAAAAAAAGCTTTTTACTCTGATAAGAAACCTTTATTGCACATCAGGTTCCTCTGGATTGTGACACTCCCAAATTATTCGGAAAAACAATAAGTCATTATGCTTAATATAGGCTATTTAATGGCAGTTAAAGTAAATGTAATGCATGAAGCCATTCAGAATGCTCCGTCTTTATTTACTGTGTGCATTCAACTTAGGGTGTTAAAACTCAAAACATTTTAAGGAAGGGAATGAAATATGTACTACATGGAAATTACAAATTTTTGTAAATTCCTTATTTTGTTCTACCTCAAATTTCCTACAATTGGTAAGTACAAGACAGTGATTATTTGTGTAAATTCCACCAATATATCTAATATTCATATTGGAGTAAACCTACTTATTATTGTAGTTACTGTATATAATTCAGCACATTGTTTTATGTTTGTTATAATCACTGGTATGCTATGGAACTTTTCTCCCTGGGCCTCCACTGAAAATGGGCTTTTTATGGCCCCGTGGATTATCCCGGTAGACAAATGCCAATAAGTAAACTTAATGTTTTCACATTCCATACTTCAAAACCTTCAAACATTGGAAGAATGAGTGTTCCTACTGACTGCTGTGGGGTATATGGCGCTGCAGTTTTGAAGTACTCTGGGTGAAGGAGCCACACCTTCCCTTAACGTAGGATGCACATCCCTTTCCTGTAAAAAAGATTGACCAGAAAGACATGCAGAGACCTCTTCCTCCTGGTCTGGAGGGGAGCACTTGTATGATAGAGCACTGCTTGGAAAAGTCATTGGTGTCTTCATGCAGAATTAGAATTGCCTGGAGGAGGTGCTTGCCTTGTGGCTTACACAGTTTTTTTTGCACAAGACATGTGCCTGTTATTACAAATGAAAAATGAGTGTGTGTGTGGGGGGGGGGACTCCTGCCTTTTGTCTTTTGGAAAATGATTGTAGGTAGAAACCTATGCAGCTTGTGTTTTGCTCCCTAATATAGTTTGCTTTTCACTTGTTTTTGCCTTAGCACTATAAATAAATTGCACTGACTTGAGGCATTTACCTCCACTGTGCTTTGTATGTTACACCTGTGGTTTTCTCAGTCAGATTATTTGGTATAAACATATCAAGCTACAGTACATTTTGATGTTTGCATTGCTGTCTGCAAGTGTAAAGATATTTTTATTGATTTCTACTGTCTGTATTGAGAGGAAACAAAAAAAAGGGTGGCAAAACCATGGTATAGTCCACTAAAACCAGATTTATTGTGTAAGGTCTGAAGAAGTGCACAGATTTGCACAGATTCATGTGCATGAAAGCGCTTACACAATAAATCTGGTTTTAGTGGATTATACCGTGGTTTTGCCACACTTTTTTTCGTTTCCTAGTTTTGGTTTGGTGTTTAGTTTTCATACCTGTATTGAGAGGCTTGAATCTGTGCTTTACAAGGAGTTAGTACTTTTTTGGAAGGCTGTGATTTCTGCAATGACTAAATACATTGTGAAGGAGTGGAAATTTATCTGGGTTGCTGTGAGTCTAACAAGAATGAAATTCAGGGTGATGTATTCTTGGGAGATATTGTGTTGATCTAAGAGTGAAAGAGCAACCCTACCCCAAGAAGATACTTTGAATGAATTCTCATGTGTTAAACAGAGTAAAATGGTTTCCCTTCATCATACCAGAAAACAGAGAAGCAGACCACAGAAGCTAGATCACTTCTCTACCCCATGACCCAAGTGAACTCCTCTCCATCCAGCTGCTTTACTCTGCTTGTACTGAGCAAGTAGTCTGACAACTGTTGCTGCAAACGTTAACAAAATCACACTACCAATGGAACTTCTACAGCTGCATTGCACCTTCAATTGCATAAGTACAAAAGAAGCAGTTTCAGTTAAAATTTATTTAAGGCAGTTTCCAAGAATCAAAGTAAACTTAATTATTTTCCCCTCAATTCTGCATCAGTGTGTTCTGTACTGTAGTGGTGAATCTGCTGGAGGGACACCCCCACCCACAAGTCTTGTACTGCTGGAGGTGAAGCTAAATTAACACATTAGCATTTTTACCCTAGCAGTGCAACATTTCCCTGGAAAGGTAGTAAAAGCTCTTAATGATAAAATTAAATGCTGTAACTTGCATCGGGTATTTAGCGTTCAAAGAACTTGTCTTTGTATTCATAAACATTCTACCACACTGATTGTATTTAAACCATCTGCCCTGTATTCTTTTAGTGTGAAACCTCTGTGGACATTCAAATTGTTGGATATGCCTGGTTAGGCACATACCAAAGGGAGCATTGTACTCAATGATAGGTCTGATGAATGCTGAATACAGTGGAACAATGACTTTTTTGGACTTAGATGCCATACCTGTATTTATAAGTTGTACATCATAGAATGATTTCCTCATTACTGTAGACATGTGATGGTCAAAGGCTAGATTACTATGTGTTTCCCTAAGTCCCTGACTACTGGGTCAACTCTAAGGGCTGTGTTGTCAATATGATAGTTACCAGGGGTGGATGACTTCCCAAAGGATACTATTATGCATTTATTGGCAATTAGTTTTAGTCCATGGTTCTGACACAAGTTGTTTGTCTGTGTTAACCCTTCCTGGGGAACATTTGTGTCAGTGTGGGATTTAATGACAGCTCCTAATTTGCAATCATAGGATCATAGGAGGTTACTAGACTAATGGCTGTGGGGCCCTTACAAGCCCAGTCAAGAGTTTATCTCCAAAAAGAAACCTCAGTCAGCACCTGTCTCTCCTGTCAATGAGGGAGACAGGTGGAACCCCTGGGACAAATTTGTGGTTTCCCATCCACTCATCAAGGTTGCACTTGAAGAGGGTCAGTGAGATGCTCTGTTTGACATGTATGGGAAGTCTATTCCAGAGATGGGATAGCCTCTAGGAGACAGACCTGTCTTTCCAGCAGGTTTTGTTGATGTTGCATATTAGATTCAAGCCTTTCAAGTGGGTAATGCGTGAGGAGTTAGACTTAAGGATATGGAGCATCTCTAGTAGGGCAGGGTCTGAGATTGCCTTGTAGGCGAGACACAGATTACCCCTAAGCAATCTGTATGATACCGAATAGAATGATGGTGATTTGACCCTGTCTGCATAGGACATGTGTTGGAGGTCATGGGGGGGGGGGGGGGACTCCTGCCTTTTGTCTTTTGGAAAATGATTGTAGGTAGAAACCTATGCAGCTTGTGTTTTGCTCCCTAATATAGTTTGCTTTTCACTTGTTTTTGCCTTAGCACTATAAATAAATTGCACTGACTTGAGGCATTTACCTCCACTGTGCTTTGTATGTTACACCTGTGGTTTTCTCAGTCAGATTATTTGGTATAAACATATCAAGCTACAGTACATTTTGATGTTTGCATTGCTGTCTGCAAGTGTAAAGATATTTTTATTGATTTCTACTGTCTGTATTGAGAGGAAACAAAAAAAAGGGTGGCAAAACCATGGTATAGTCCACTAAAACCAGATTTATTGTGTAAGGTCTGAAGAAGTGCACAGATTTGCACAGATTCATGTGCATGAAAGCGCTTACACAATAAATCTGGTTTTAGTGGATTATACCGTGGTTTTGCCACACTTTTTTTCGTTTCCTAGTTTTGGTTTGGTGTTTAGTTTTCATACCTGTATTGAGAGGCTTGAATCTGTGCTTTACAAGGAGTTAGTACTTTTTTGGAAGGCTGTGATTTCTGCAATGACTAAATACATTGTGAAGGAGTGGAAATTTATCTGGGTTGCTGTGAGTCTAACAAGAATGAAATTCAGGGTGATGTATTCTTGGGAGATATTGTGTTGATCTAAGAGTGAAAGAGCAACCCTACCCCAAGAAGATACTTTGAATGAATTCTCATGTGTTAAACAGAGTAAAATGGTTTCCTTCATCATACCAGAAAACAGAGAAGCAGACCACAGAAGCTAGATCACTTCTCTACCCCATGACCCAAGTGAACTCCTCTCCATCCAGCTGCTTTACTCTGCTTGTACTGAGCAAGTAGTCTGACAACTGTTGCTGCAAACGTTAACAAAATCACACTACCAATGGAACTTCTACAGCTGCATTGCACCTTCAATTGCATAAGTACAAAAGAAGCAGTTTCAGTTAAAATTTATTTAAGGCAGTTTCCAAGAATCAAAGTAAACTTAATTATTTTCCCCTCAATTCTGCATCAGTGTGTTCTGTACTGTAGTGGTGAATCTGCTGGAGGGACACCCCCACCCACAAGTCTTGTACTGCTGGAGGTGAAGCTAAATTAACACATTAGCATTTTTACCCTAGCAGTGCAACATTTCCCTGGAAAGGTAGTAAAAGCTCTTAATGATAAAATTAAATGCTGTAACTTGCATCGGGTATTTAGCGTTCAAAGAACTTGTCTTTGTATTCATAAACATTCTACCACACTGATTGTATTTAAACCATCTGCCCTGTATTCTTTTAGTGTGAAACCTCTGTGGACATTCAAATTGTTGGATATGCCTGGTTAGGCACATACCAAAGGGAGCATTGTACTCAATGATAGGTCTGATGAATGCTGAATACAGTGGAACAATGACTTTTTTGGACTTAGATGCCATACCTGTATTTATAAGTTGTACATCATAGAATGATTTCCTCATTACTGTAGACATGTGATGGTCAAAGGCTAGATTACTATGTGTTTCCCTAAGTCCCTGACTACTGGGTCAACTCTAAGGGCTGTGTTGTCAATATGATAGTTACCAGGGGTGGATGACTTCCCAAAGGATACTATTATGCATTTATTGGCAATTAGTTTTAGTCCATGGTTCTGACACAAGTTGTTTGTCTGTGTTAACCCTTCCTGGGGAACATTTGTGTCAGTGTGGGATTTAATGACAGCTCCTAATTTGCAATCATAGGATCATAGGAGGTTACTAGACTAATGGCTGTGGGGCCCTTACAAGCCCAGTCAAGAGTTTATCTCCAAAAAGAAACCTCAGTCAGCACCTGTCTCTCCTGTCAATGAGGGAGACAGGTGGAACCCCTGGGACAAATTTGTGGTTTCCCATCCACTCATCAAGGTTGCACTTGAAGAGGGTCAGTGAGATGCTCTGTTTGACATGTATGGGAAGTCTATTCCAGAGATGGGATAGCCTCTAGGAGACAGACCTGTCTTTCCAGCAGGTTTTGTTGATGTTGCATATTAGATTCAAGCCTTTCAAGTGGGTAATGCGTGAGGAGTTAGACTTAAGGATATGGAGCATCTCTAGTAGGGCAGGGTCTGAGATTGCCTTGTAGGCGAGACACAGATTACCCCTAAGCAATCTGTATGATACCGAATAGAATGATGGTGATTTGACCCTGTCTGCATAGGACATGTGTTGGAGGTCATGAATTCTCTTTGTGAGGTACTTCAGTGGCCTTTCCAGTTGGTGCAGATGTTTGGAGAGGTACACACCAAACGGGGCATTATACTCAATTATTGTTCTAATGAGGAAGAAGTATAGAGAGGTAATAACCTCCTTTTTTCTGGATGCAATCCCTTTACTTATGAGATCTTATGAGATCACCTGCAAATTTAGTCAGCCAGAGACCATTGACATTGGCCTTGAGTTCAGAGAAGTAAATGTCAAAAAGGAGCAGTCCAAGAACCAATCCCTGATGGACTCCACTTGTAACTGGCCTCTTTGTACAGGTGGTCTCCCCAATTCTAACCTTCTGGATCCTGTCTGTGAGCCAGGTGGCTATCCACCAGGTGACATACGCGTTTGTACCTAATCTGTTGAGTTTATCAATAATGCTAGAGTGGGGTATTGTGTCAAATGCCTTAGCCAGGTCAAGGTAGGTACTGTGAACCATTCTTCCCTCGTCCATTGCTTTGTTGACCTTCTCAAAGAAGTACATTGAAAACATAGCTAGCATAAACAACAGTATACTTTCTTACCCTTCAAACTCATATTTATTAAGATTGCATCTAGCAACCCTTTAAACTGTGAGACATGCTGAATTCCTAGTCAAATAGCATATATGTGAAGCACTGTTTAGCAGCCTTTTGAAGGGCAGGAATTCAAAAGGCAAGTGCAGTCCTATGTTAACGTCCTGGGACAGCCCACGGAATGCAAGTGTCTTTTACCAGGAGCAGCCAAGAAGCTCTGGCTGTTGAAGTGACTTTGTCAGAGTAAAATAGCATACAAAGGTCGGTTGTAGAAATTAGACCCTGCACTATGGGAAGCAATTCATTAACATATGTCCTTCCATATCACTGTTGCACTATTCTTTGCATGAGGGATCTCCTTGCCAAGGATAGCCCAACATCCGGCCAGTATACCAAAGCCTTTAGTTCTTATAAGTGTCATACATCACAGGTATGCTCCCCGTGCAAGGCATAGGGCAACATACAGAAGCACACACTCTGAACTTTTTTGCCTGCAGTCTGAACACGCTTGTTGAACATCGGTCTGAAAGCCCTTCTGCTGCACTATTTAGCAAGCCACATTTTCAGATAAGTGTCCCGTTAGGGTATAATCCTTTTTTTTCTATTTCTTGTTGTTATTGTGTTCATGTCATCCAGAAAGGAAAAATGTCAGTGTGGGAGGCAGATTCCCCATAACGATCAGCAACTATTTTGCTTGGTGCTCTATCTGCCAAGCATTTGTGCCTAAGACCCTATGTAGTCATCTCTCCTCCTTGTCCATGTACCTGGACAACCAATGTCTTGAGTTGTTGATGCAGAGTGCTATGGCAGAATGCTCCCATCCCAAGAACCAGCCATCTGCCAAGAAGAAGACCAAAATTGTTATGTTTGATCTGGCTGCTGTCCAGCCTTCCCCTGCCATCTGTTGAGAGACTGGTGAAAGTCTGGAGGAGGGTCCAGTGATTGCTTCGAATTCCTGTGCCATGACCCTTTTGGAGGCCGGCATGGATCCAGCTTCTCGCAAGTCCTTGGAGGCTTTTCAGACATCTGTACCTGATGTTGAGGTGGAACCTTGGCTGATTATATCCAAAGGACAAAGGAGGATTCCTCAGATCCTAGTAAGGGAGGAGGTTCCTACTACCATTATAGAATCACACCAGAGGTCTGACCCTCCGAGAGTGTTTGAGTGGACATCCTGCAGAAAAAGAAACAAAAAACAATGCATTTTTCCCATTAGGAATCTCGGATGTGAATGGCAGAATTTCACTCCGGGTTTATTTATTGCTTTGATGGCTTTGAAGCCTCCTCAGAGGATCTCTGTTCCTGCTCCTCCTTGGTCTTCCACTCCATTCAAGAGGCCTAAGGAATTTGATTCCTCAAATGAGGGTCTGGACTCAGGAAAAGAATCCTTGGCTTATTCTATCCCCTAGAAAAAAGATAAAGCCAGCAAGTGGATGGCTGTGAAAAAGTGGTTTATTAGTCAAACATTATTCAGACTTCAATCTCACAGATCCATTAAATTCTGTAAGCTTGTGACTTTTGCGGTGTTTTCTGCCCCCCCCCCCTCCTGCATGACCTAAAGGGATCCAAAGATTATTACGTTTGGGTGAGGGGGAATCCATGGTGTGCAATGTATCAGTATCAGTGCCAGAAGAGATATCTGCATCAGTAGTATCAGAATAAGTGTCTTGAACATAGTGTTTTTTTAAAACAGGTCTTGGCCTCTTACGTTTTGGATAAGGGTTATCGGTATTAAGTGATTTCCCAAACTTAACATATTTGGTTTGTTTGAAGGGTTGCCCTCTTTCGTAATCAGATTGATCACGAATACATTTTTTCAATTTCCTATCTTTCAGCTGTGCTTCAAAAGTGAGGAGGTCAGAACTAAGCTTAGATAGTAGTCCTGGAAAAGAACTATCATGTTTATATCCTTCACATTCTGCAACAAGTTTGCTAACCCTAGGAGATTCCTTGTCAATAATTCTAGTATAATATTTCGAAAGTCATTCAACAAATTTTAAAGAACATTCCTGTTGAATAGAATGCCACTCATTCAACAAAATATCATCAGGATCTGCTACCAAGGGTTGAATTTTAACCCTCAAGCCCCTCTGGGTTATGCCTTTGGTCAAATAAGCTTTAAATAACTTGAAATGCCATACAAATGATCTGAGCATCCTCATATTTTTATTTAGGTCCCAAAAATTTTTTTCACAACATTGTGATGAATTACCAATATTATGGTCATTTGAACTATGAGAAGGTGTCCCAATACCAAATACAGCCAAGTCCTCCCTGTCAGAAGACAGACCAGAGAGAATACTTTTAAGGTCCATAGTAAAAAAAACAGAATATATTAAAACAAAATATATTAAAAATAAGTTAAAAAAACCCAAACACCACATCCTGTTTGTTAGTACAATGGACAGATATTAAAGAGAAAAAATGGATAATTAAGTTGGGTGCTCTTTTTTATCCAGGACTTAATGAATATCTTTGAATGTTTTATTTATTCATGAGTTCACCAATCATGTCTAATGTTTTTTGCTTCTAATTAACATTTTTGTATTAAAGGACTTCTTTTTTCTTTTTGTTTTGTCACACTGAAGAAGGCTAAGCTAACTCTGTGCCGAAACCGGTCCGTGAGATTGAAGTCTGAATAATGTTTGACTAATAAACCACTTTTTCACAGCCATCCAGTTACTGGCTTTATCTTTTTTCTGGGAATCTCTTCTGGCCGTGCAATTTTCTCCATGCAGGGGACTGTTTTTTGCTTATTCTATCCCCTATCCATTGGACTACAGTTCAGGAGGAGGAAGATTCAGTAAGTTGAGATTCCTCTTTGGAAAACCTCTCCTTTGGGGATACCAATGGCTGTGTAGATTCATAGGTTGGTACTAGGCTATCAGCCCTAGGGCCTATACAAGCCAAGCCATAACAATTCCCTGGATATTTCTTCCCACAATATTTACTTCCCTGGACCCCTGTCTAGCAGGGTGACTGACGTGATCCCCGGGGTGAATTTCCTATCTCTCATCCAATCGTCAAGGTTCCTTTTGAAGAGAGCCCAGGAGGCAGTCTGCTTGACATGTATGGGCAGTCTATTCCAGAGATGGGATAGCCTCTAGGAGACAGACCTGTCTTTCCAGCAGGTTTTGTTGATGTTGCATATTAGATTCAGGCCTTTCAAGTGGGTAATGCGTGAGGAGTTAGACTTAAGGATATGGAGCATCTCTAGTAGGGCAGGGTCTGAGATTGCCTTCTAGGTGAGACACAGATTACCCCTAAGCAATCTGTATGATACCGAATAGAGTGATGGTGATTTGACCCTGTCTGCATAGGACAGGTGTTGGAGGTCATGGATTCTCTTTGTGAGGTACTTCAGTGGCCTTTCCAGTTGGTGCAGATGTTTGGAGAGGTACACACCAAATGGGGCATTATACTCAATTATTGGTCTAATGAGGAAGATGTATAGAGTGGTAATAACCTCCTTTTTCTGGATGCAATCCCTTTACTTATGAGATCTTATGAGATCACCTGCAAATTTAGTCAGCCAGAGACCATTGACATTGGCCTTGAGTTCAGAGAAGTAAATGTCAAAAAGGAGCAGTCCAAGAACCAATCCCTGATGGACTCCACTTGTAACTGGCCTCTTTGTACAGGTGGTCTTCCCAATTCTAACTTTCTGGATCCTGTCTGTGAGCCAGGTGGCTATCCACCAGGTGACATACGGGTTTGTACCTAATCTGTTGAGTTTATCAATAATGCCAGAGTGGGGTATTGTCAAATGCCTTGGCCAGGTCAAGGTAGGTACTGTGAACCATTTTGCCCTCATCCATTGCTTTCTTGACCTTCTCAAAGAAGTAAATTGAAAACATAGCTAGCATAAACAACAGTATACTTTCTTACCCTTCAAACTCATATTTATTAAGATTGCATCTAGCAACCCTTTAAACTGTGAGACATGCTGAATTCCTAGTTAAATAACATATATGTGAAGCACTGTTTAGCAGCCTTTTGAAGGGCAGGAATTCAAAAGGCAAGTGCAGTCCTATGTTAACGTCCTGGGACAGCCCACGGAATGCAAGTGTCCTTTACCAGGAGCAGCCAAGAAGCTCTGGCTGTTGACGTGACTTTGTCAGAGTAAAATAGCATACAAAGGTCGGTTGTAGAAATTAGACCCTGCACTATGGGAAGCAATTCATTAACAGATGTCCTTCCATATCACTGTTGCAGTATTCTTTGCATAAGGGATCTCCTTGCCATGGATAGCCCAACATTCGGCCAGTATACCAAAGCCTTTAGTTCTTATAAGTGTCGTACATCACAGGTATGCTCCCCGTGCAAGGCATAGGGCAACATACAGAAGCACACACTCTGAACTTTTTTGCCTGCAGTCTGAACACCCTTGTTGAACATCGGTCTGAAAGCCCTTCTGCTGCACTATTTAGCAAACCACATTTTCAGATAAGTGTCCCGTTGGGGTATATTCTTATTCTTCTATTTCTTGTTGTTATTGTGTTCATGTCATCCAGAAAGGAAAAATGTCAGTGTGAGAGGCAGATTCCCCATAACGATCAGCAACTATTTTGCTTGGTGCTCTATCTGCCAAGCATTTGTGCCTAAGACCCTATGTAGTCATCTCTCCTCCTTGTCCATGTACCTGGACAACCAGTGTCTTGAGTTGTTGATGCAGAGTGCTATGGCAGAATGCTCCCATCCCAAGGACCAGCCATCTGCTAAGAAGAAGACCAAAATAGTTATGTTTGATCTGGCTGCCGTCCAGCCTTCCCCGGCCATCTGTTGAGAGACTGGTGAAAGCCTGGAGGAGGGTCCAGTGATTGCTTCGGATTCCTGTGCCATGACCCTTTTGGAGGCCGGCATGGATCCAGCTTCTTGCAAGTCCTTGGAGGCTTTTCAGATATCTGTACTTGATGTTGAGGTGGAACCTCGGCTTATTATCTCCAAAGGACAAAGGGGGATTCCTCAGATCCTAGTAAGGGAGGAGGTTCCTACTACCATTATAGAATCACACCAGAGGTCTGACCCTCCGAGAGTATTTGAGCAGACTTCCTGCAGAAAAAGAAACAAAAAACAATGCATTTTTCCCATTAGGAATCTCGGATGTGAATGGCAGAATTTCACTCCGGGTTTATTTAATGCTTTGATGGCTTTGAAGCCTCCTCAGAGGATCTCTGTTCCGTCTCCTCCTTGGTCTTCCACTCCATTCAAGAGGCCTAGGGAATTTGATTGCTCAAATGAGGATCTGGACTCAGGAAAAGAATCCTTGGCTTATTCTACCCCCAATCTATTGGACTACAGTTCAGGAGGAGGAAGATTCAGTAAGTTGAGATTCCTCTTTGGAAAACCTCTCTTTTGGGGATACCAATGGCTGTGTAGGTTCATAGGTTAGTACTAGGCTATCAGCCCTAGGCCTATACAAGCCAAGCCATAACAATTCCCTGGATATTTCTTCCCACAATATTTACTTCCCTGGACCCCTGTCTAGCAGGGTGACTGACGTGATCCCCGGGGTGAATTTCCTATCTCCCATCCAATCGTCAAGGTTCCTTTTGAAGAGTGCCAAGGAGGCAGTCTGCTTGACATGTATGGGCAGTCTATTCCAGAGTATGGGGAGTCTCTGGGTCAGGAACCTATCCCTCCAGCATGTTTTGTTCATTTTGATGACAAGGTTTAGATCCCTGGAGCATGTGGCTCTGAGGGATTTGTTTAAGTGGAGCATGTCCAACAGCTCAGGGTTTGACATGGCCTTGTATGTTAAGCAGAGATCACCTCTGAGTAGATGATATGCCACAGAGTATGGCTGGAGTTTTTTTAGATGGTCAATATAGGGCATCTGCTTTAGGCCTGTGATTCTTTTAGTGAGGTATTTCTGTGGCCTTTCCAGTTGTTGCAGATGTCTTGTGAGGTACATACCAAACGGGGCATTGTACTCTATAATGGGTCTAATGAGGGATGAGTACAGTGGGACAATGACCTCCTTTTTTCTGGATGAAAAGCCCTTAGTGATGAGGTGTGCCACATAGAAGGATTTCCTGACTGTTGTGGTGATGTGGTTATTGAAGGTAAGACCACTGTCCACCTGTGTCCGTAAGTCTCTCATCACACTTTCAGTGTTTAGTGTACTGCCGCCTATGTGGTAATTCATGGGTACATGTTTTTTCCAAAGGGGATAACTATACATTTTGTGGCATTAAACTTGAGCCCATGGCTCTGGCACCAAGCATTTGTTTCTGTAAGGCCCTTTTGTAGAATATCCACATCATTTGGGGATTCAATAATGGCTCCCAGTATGCAGTCATCTGTAAACTTTGTTAGCCAGAGTCCCTTAGTGTTGGCCTTACTTCAGGGAAGTAGATGCCAAACAAGAGTAGTTTCAGGACTGAACCCCGAGGTACTCCACTTGTCACTTGTCTGGAGCTGGATTTGGAGTCGGCTACTTTTACAGTATAGGTTCTGTCTGTAAGCCAGTTGGCAACCCATCAAGTGATGTAGGGATTTATGCCCAGCTTAGTAAGTTTATCTATGATTCCAGTGTGGGGGATGGTGTTGAAGGCCTTGATGAGGTCCAGATAGGCTGTGTGGACCGCCTTACCCTCGTCCACAGCTCTGGAGGCTGATTTGATTGAAGAAGGCAATCAGGTTCAGGAGACAAGATCGGGCCTTCACAAACCCAAACTGGGTGGGGTCCAGTGTTTGAAGGTTGCCAATGTCTTTGTTTATAAGTTCCATGATAATGCATTCCATGCCCTTGCAGATCAGGCTCATCAGAGTGATGGGACGGTAGTTCCCTGGATCCAAGTTGGATCCCCCCTTGTGGAGTGGGATAACTGTAGCTGTGCACCACTCAGTGGGCACGAAGCCTGAGGTGAGGCTATGATTAAACATGACACTTAGGTGAGGAGGTGAGGTGCCAGTTCATTTTATAGTTCATGTAGTACACAGCCCGAGATGTCATCTGGTCCCATGGATGCTGTATTCTTAGCTTTGGAGAGTGTGGTTTCTGCCTGTGTGGCCATGATTACTGACATTTGGCAATCTTTTGGTATTGAGATGGGCTCTTTAGTGGGTGAGATGGGGGGGGTGAAGTTGGCACTAAATCGATCTGCCAGGATATTGGTAATATCCTTGGGATCAGTATTTATAATGCCATTCTGTTGTAGCTCAGAGCATATCTGAGCATTGCCATTTAGATTCTTGACATAACTATAGAATGCCTTGTAGTTGTCTTTGGAATCTTTGACAGTTTTATTTTCGTAGCTAGCTTTGGAGGATTTTATGAGTGATCTCAGCTTCTTACTGAGGCTGGTAAGGGAGTTTTTTGCATCCTGGGATTTTCCTTTTTTCTGCAACAGTTTCTTTCTTTTGTTGTATAGTTTGTTTATGGCAGGAGACCACCAGATTGGCTTCCTTTTTTTGGAGGACAGCGTCTTGGTTCTATTAGGGATGGCACGATTCATGCACGAGTGGATGTGCTCATACAGTGCCTTAGTGTAGGATTCAGAAGTCAAACTTTCAGCTCCCATCTGCATGGGTGTCATGAAGTTTGTCACTTCTGACTTGAGTAGCATCTTTTAAGTATGATTGGTCTTAAGTCTCCGAGACTGAAAAAAAGATATGAGATCCTACAGACGGAGTCTCCAAAGCCTTCAGCTGTCCTTCCTGTTTTGGATGCCCTTCTTGGATACCTTCTCTGCAGCGTCTGTAGCTCCTGACTCTCAGCCTCCTGCACCTAAGAAGCCAGATAAATTCTATAAGGTGCCTTAGGTGTGTACATTTCTTTATAAATCCCCTACTGCTGACCCTTCTGTAATGTCAGCCTCCTTTGACAAGCCATCCAAGTTGTTGTCCTCCACCAAGCTGTTGCCTTCTGATAAGGATAGTACGGCTACAGAAAGGCTGGGCAAGAAAGTTTACACTGCTGCCACTTTATCCTTTTGGGCCATCAACTACCAAACTCATACGACCAGATGTGTTTTGATTGTCCTTTCTCAGGTTTCTATGGTGGTTTCTGACCTTCCTGACTTTGAGGGCAGGGCTTCTGTCCTTTCCCTGATGGGCTCTACTTCTCAAGTTGCCCACCACTCAGTCAAATGCAGCTGTGATTCAGCTGATGCCTGTTCTAGGGTTGCTGCCTTTGATTCAGATATAAGGAATTGTTCTTGGCTTTGTCGCAGGCTTTTTGGATCTGCTGCTGCTGAGCTTTTCAAGTCTCTTCAGGGCAAGGTCAAAGCCTTGCAAGAGCTGAAACCTATTTTTATTTTTCCTGTTCCTAAATTTCAGAGGAATTATCCCTCCAAATCTGCCTTTGTTCATAGGCAATCTTGGCCTTTCTGCCACTCAGA
This sequence comes from Protopterus annectens, assembly GCF_019279795.1. Taxonomy (NCBI): domain Eukaryota; kingdom Metazoa; phylum Chordata; order Ceratodontiformes; family Protopteridae; genus Protopterus; species Protopterus annectens. The sequence goes on from NC_056745.1 coordinate 955,090,184, forward strand.
AGACTGCTTTTCAAGACGAACCTGGTTCTGTATGACAGTTTTCTTCCTACTTCGCTCTACCAAGTTCCCTTGTTCCTCTCTCTTTCCCCATCTATTCCGGCTACAAATTACTTCAGGCTGTTTGGTTCTGTCCATTATCCATCAAGGATGTTTCATGGTTTTGAAGTCCCTTACTCCTTTTTCAGGCATTCCTCAACCTCCTTGGGAACAGCTCTCTCATTTTAAATGGGTTCTTCACTCTCTATTGGATCAAGGCACCATTCAAGCTGTGCCTCCTGCCCAGGTAGGGGAAGTGATTTTATTCCAGAATGTTTCTGGTCCCACAAAAGGAGGGCACATAGAGAACAGTTCTGGATCTTTCTCAGCTGGACACCTTTCTCAAGGTTCCTTCCTTTTGGATGTTATCTCTGCAGGCATTTCCTCTCCTTCTACCCCATTCTTTTCGTGTATCTCTGGATCTGAAGGATGCATACCTTCACATTCCCATCCATCCCCTCTTCAGGAGTTTTTTAGATTTCTCTCTCGTCCTTTCATTTTCAATTATCTGCTTTAACCTTGTCCTCTCTACTGCCCCAAAGGTATTCAGCAAATGCCTTTCTGCTTCTTTGCGTTTTTCTTTGTCCCTACCTAGACAGTCTGCTTATTCAAGCTCCTTCCCCGACACACCTTTTCATGATCTCAAGTTTACTACTTCCCTGTTAGAGTCTAGGGTTCACTATAAAACTACAGAAATCAGTTCTGATGCCTTCCCAGGATCATATTTTCCTCAATTGCTGACTTCAGACTGTTCCCATGCTGGTTTATCTGCCTGCCCCAAGGGCTCTGTCTCTTTCTGGCTTTTTCCAGTCCCTTCTTCCTCTGGCATCTGTCATGACCAGGGAATTTGTCAGGGTTCTCGGGTTCATGGCTTTCACCATTCCCATGCTCCCTCTCACCTGGTTCCATGTAAGGAAACTTCAGTGGTACCTCAAGTCAGTGTTGCTTCAACATTACCACCCCCTGGACTTCCTGGTGCCTTTCCTTCCCTGTCTCAAGCTCAAGCTTCAGTGATGGATTAATCAACTTTCACTCAACCCAGGCTTCCTTTTCAAGCTCCAGTTCCTAATCATGAACTCTTCAGAGATGCCTCAGACACTCTTTGGGTGGTGGTGGGGGAGGTGGGGCAGGCCAGGGCCTCGTGTGGCCTAATCAAGGTTCAGGATCTCTGACCTCCTCATCAGGGGTTGGACCACATCAGGATAAAGGAGATGAGGGCTCTGCTGCTGGCTTTTCATACATTTCATTCCCTCTTTCATCCTGGGCCCCTAAGTGTTTACACAGACAGTACCACAGTGATGTGGTATGTCAGCAAGCAAGAGGGCATAAGGTCCTATCTTCTTTGCAGATTCGCTCTTCAGGTCTGGAATCTAGCTATCCAGTAGGAAGTGCCTTTTTTCAGGCAGTTTATATTCAATCAAAGCACACAGTAGTGGCAGACTCCTTGAGTAGGTCCAGCACACAAACTCATGAATAGATGCTTCACAGAGATGTGTTTCTGGACATTGTCCATCAGTGTGGTATTCCTCAAGTAGATTTTTTGCCTCTACTCTGAACAGACAACTTCCTCTATTCTGTTAGAGTCCCAAATCATCTGACTTGGAAAGTGGACACCCTGTCTTTTCCTTGGAAGTTGATGTTTCTGTATGCCTTCCCTCGACTTCCTCTGTTACCACCAGTCTTGATCAAGATCAGGCAAGATTTTCCCAAAATCTTGCTGGTGACTCCCTTTTGACCAAGACAGCATTGGTTCCCCCTTCTTTCTTACTTGGCCAGGGACAGTCACCACAAGTTACCCCATTGATTGGATGTTCTCACACAAGACAAAGGATTTCTTATCCATCCTTACTTGTCCACCCTTCAACAAACAGTGTGGGTGATAGGGTTTTGATCCCTTTTCGGCACCTCTTCAGGTTCTGCAGAAGGCCAGGACACCCGCTACCAGGAAATCATATCTGTCCAAATGGAAGTGATTTTCTGTTGGGTGCCTCTCTTGTCATCAGGATTCCATATTTGTGGAGGATCCTCTTGTTTTCTCTTATTTATGTGATCTGCTCCATGCTGGGTTGGCATATTCTTCAGTTAAAGCTTAACTGTTAGCAGTTTCTGCTTATCTGCTTTTGACTCTTCCTCTGGCTTCTAGATTTGATGTTAAGAAATTTCTTAAAGGCATCCTTCATATCAGGCCTTCCAGGAAGCATATTCCGCCTTTCTGGGAACTCTGTTTCGTACCTGAAAAATTGGCCCAGGCTCCTTTTGAGCTGCATCTTCAGCTTCCTTATAACATTGTACTTTGAAGACTGTTATTTTAGATCTCTCTTCAGCCAAGAGTGTGCGTAAAATTAAGACTGTCATGGCTATTCTACCTTACTTGTTTTTTCACAGAGACAGGGAGTTTGTGTACTAATCTTCCTTTTATGACTAAGGTGGTCAATGATTGTCCCTTGATTAGTCTGTAAATCTTACTTCCTTTTTTCCTTCTCTGCAGTCTGCCAATGAGAACTTTCTTTGCTCCTTGGATTTGCATCAATAGCTCAGATATTACTTGGATAAAACTAAAGTTATTCTCAAATCTGAGCAGGTTTGTGTTTTCTTTCATCCCAGAACTTTGGGTTTGGCTATTTCTAAGCAAACCATCTCCTCCTGGATTTATAAGGTCATTTCTTCTTCTTTTTTTCATGGAAAGTGTCTTTCCTTGTTGATAAAGGCATGTTCTACTAAGGCAGTTACCACCTCTCATGCTTTTTTTCAAGTCTTTATGCCAGTTCCATCCTTGAGGCTGCTAGGTCCTCTGTTCATACTTTTATGAAAAATGGGGCTGAGGTAATCAAAAGCAGGCTAATAAAACCAAAAGAAACCAAGGTGTTAGGCAGTAAGAACACTCCACAATAAAAGAGAAATGTATTTATTGTTTAGCACTTTTGTCTAAAGTGACTTCTTCAGAATAACAAATCCTCCATAAATCAGTCAATTTATTCTCTGAAAATTTAAAATGAGCTCATTCTATTGGTTCATCCATTATATCACATCATTTCCTTTCCCAGACACAACTCATAAATTACCCATACATCCAGTGCATAAAATTCATATGTATGAAATAATATGCACTTAAAAAAATGTGAAAAATAAAATACATTTATATATTTTTATATAACTTACACGTATGCAAATTTTTAGTGTTTTAAATACAGTTGTAATATTGTTATAATTTTGCTGCCCTCTTGTTCAATACTGGGGTCAAAGATAATTGTCAATTCAAACCGGGCAAGGACCCTCACATAAGATATGAAGAAACTAATGCTTTATACAAACACCTAAAGAAATGTAAGGATGGGAAGTTTTTGTTTTTGGGTTATTGAAGAGGTAGAAAAAAACCCTAGATGTGGCCAATGGGAGACTCTGTTAGAATACTGAAAATTAATTTGGCAGCTGCTGTTGAACGCAGGGTCCTTGCCCAGTTTGTATGGACAATTATCTTTGGTCCCGATAGTAAAAATGAGGGTGGTAAAATTATAGCAATATTACAGCTGTATTTAAAATGCTGAAAATGTACATGTAATATATATATATATATATATATATATATATATATATATATATATGTAAAACTTTTATACAGATGTATTTTATTTTTCACATAGTTTCTTTAAAAAAAAGTACATGCTATTTAATATAATTGAATTTCATGCATTGCATTTATGGATAATTCATGGTTTGTGTGTGGGAAAGGAAACAATATGATGTAATGGGTGAACCAATGGAATGAACTTATTTTAAATTTTGAAAGTATAAATTGATTGATTTATGGACATTTGTTACTCTGTTCATACTTTCACTACAAGATGGATGTCATTTTCAGGGTAAGGACAAGCTTTGCAGAGCTATCCTGCATGAGTTTGTAGGGTTTTTTTCTGTGCCTTCCTCCTCCCAGGCTTCCTCTTGAGCTTTTGTACTTTCCCTTACATAAAGAGATTACTGTACCAGTGATGTAGAAGGACATAGTACAGTGAAGAGAAGGGCATCTATTGCTATGGAAATATTTAACACAACTGTATTTTCATAGCCTTACTCATCTACAATAAACAAACTGCTGTAGTCCAACACACTGCATTTTGCATCGGCATGTCTGCAAAAAGCAATCTAAATTAAAAATCTATTCATAGTTAAAAATTAACATTAGACATATAAACTTCATGTTGTCTAGTTTATTCACATCCAGATAAAAGACTACAAACTGTCAACAGTCAAACAAAACAAGGAAACCAAGTATTGCTCCGAAAGCACATGGCACTCATGCCTTCTACAAGTGACTCCTTCCTTTGCACCACAGCTACTCTAAGATTCAGGAACCAAGTATAGACACACATGCACACACACACACACACACACACGCACGCACGCACACACACACACACACACACACACACACACACACACACACACACACACACACACACACACACACACACACACACACTAGATGTTCATACCATGATCAGTAACAGCATATCAGTTAATCACAGCAACGATTTGTGGGTAACCATGGCAGCATCACTATCAGTATTGCCACAACAGTAAATCACAGCAACAATTCCTGGATAATCACAGCAACAGTAAAGTAATTCATGAAACAGCTAACGTCACAGTCTTCAGCTGCTGATCATACCAGTAGTAAAAATTAAGGCAGCAGCGAATAATATTCTTAGCAGCAGTTCCCCTGAAGCTGTTTCAGGCAGCAGCTAATCACAGAGTCAGAGCCTTGACTTACACTGCTAGTTTATCATGGAGCTCACAAGCTTCCCTGTTAAAAATGACCATGCTAAAAGCTTAAAATGTCTCTCTGTCTCTCTGTCTCATTGGCTGAATTTAGTGAGCCAATAAGTGCAAGATACTTTTTGGAAACCGAGAGAAAAGAGAAGAAATGGGAGAGAGGGGGATGTCAGTGAGAGCAGCTTACTATAAATCAGGTTGGTTGAGATGTGCCTGAGGCAGATTTATTTTTTCTAACTTTTATGGGGTTTCACAGTCAGCACCTGGCCCTAGACAGCTGCCTAGGCCACCTAGTGCTGGATCTGGCCTTGCCAATTGTCAAAATGTTACGTCACTGTGTCCGGACCATTATCCAGTGGCAAGGCTCCAGAATGAAATACTGGTGACCAAGGTCTGAATAGCAGATCAGTGCCTGGGTTAGAAGGAAAGGCAGTGGAAAGCTGGATGAGTATAATCGGGCTAAAGGGATGTGATGGTTCACACAGTCATTATGAAATAGTTGGCAGCATGCAACGAGTATGAGATAAATGGTGTTTGCATATGTAATTAACAATTTATCATTCCTTCTCTTTCCAATCCATCTCAGATTTGGGTTCCTGTAAGGCTGATCTTCTCTGGAAGAGCAAATTTCCCAGTGTGTTGATTTTGGGTGTTAATGTAGAGTAATTGGGAAATCAGTGAGATCAAACAGCATGAAGTTAATAAGAAATCATTGGGTAAAACTATAAAAAGGCAACAGTCGGTGATGTTACCATTGATCATGAAGGAATATGAGGGCAAGTTTAATGTTAGTTTTATTTAGCATGTCTTTGTAGTTGTTCTTCTTTCAGCTTCTCCCAGTTAGGGGTCGCCACAGTGGAACTCCGGTCTGCTAATGATTGGCAGTAGATTTTTACGGTGCTGAGGTGCCAGCTCGACACCCAGCCTTCAACGAAGGCATGCCCATTCTAATCATGTCTTTCAAAATGCCACTTGACCACAGGGAGGACATGCAGACTCTACACAGAAGGCGCTCCAGCCGAGAATCAAATGGAAGAACCTCTTGCTGTGAGGCGACAACGCTACCGCTGCACCACCGAAGGTTAGCATGTCATTGTAGTGCAACTGATTTATACTTTTCATTCGTACACTTTTTTCATGTTTGCATATTTGCGTGTTATGTAGCTGTTTTACCTTCTAATTCAGTTTTAATGTGTCCTTAATTTTGTCATCATTTTATAATGTTCAAATGACAAATTCACCACCGTAACAGGTACAAGCAAGCAAAATCTGAGGGTAATGCTATTCAGTGCTAGAAGTCTAAACCTCAAAATGCACTCACTCGAGGCACTCCTTAAAATGGAGAACATCGACATCTGTGCAGTGACAGAGACCTGGTTCAAAGCTCTAGAGAGCATCCCTGCATTACCAGGCTATAATTCCTACCACACCTTTCAGCCATCTAACCCAGAACGAAGCACTAAAGGTGGAGGCGTGCCCATATTCATTAAGGATATCCACACCTCCAGGCTAGTTGCACAGCATAATGCATCTGAGATTATCCAAGTGCAACTAACTCTGGGCAAGGCCGCAATCCAAATTGTAGCTTGCTACAGACCCCCCCACCATGCCCCAGGATTCCAACTCCTCATTTCCTGATACACTGGAAAGTATTAGGGTACAACCCAACACCCTAATAATGGGTGATTTCAACTACCCCACCATTAACTGGGAAAACTACTCATGTACCAACTCTTTTGATCACCGTTTTCTGGAATTCATAAATTCCAACTCCTTGGATCAACTTATTCACACCCCCACCAGGGGCAGCAATATCCTAGACCTGGTCATTACCAACATGGGCAACCGGTGTTTCACACCAGAGGTCAATTCCTCGTTGGTCAGATCCGACCACAAGCTAATCACCCGAGGCATCCACATCCCGCCCCCACCCCCAATTAGGGAAACCACCGTAAAAAACTTCTCCAAAGCCAACTTCACACTTCTTAAGACAGAAGTGGCAAACTTCATGACACCCATGCAGATGGACAATAGAGGTACAACTGCTGAATCCTGCACAAATGCACTTTATAAGCACTTACATGATTGCATGGATCATGCTATCCCTAATAGAACCAAGATGCTATCCTCCAAAACAAAGGAAGCCAATCTGGTGGTCCTCTGCCATAAACAAACTCTAGAACAGAAGAAAGAAACTGTTGCAAAAAAGTAAAATCCCATGACTGGAGGAATTCCCTGGTCAATGTCAGCAAGAAGCTGAGATCCCTCATAAAATCCTCCAAAGCTAGTTACGAAAACAAAATTGCCACTGACTCTAAAGACAACCACAATGCATTCTATAGCTATGTCAAGAATCTCAATGGCAACACTCAGATCTGCTCTGAGTTACAGCACAATGGCACTAAATATACAGAACCAACTGATATTGCCAACATCCTGGCAGATAGGTTTAGTGCTAACTTTACCCCCCTCTCACCCCCTAGAGGGCCCATCTCTATACCGGAGGAATGCAAAGTTCCTGTAGTCACGGCTGCACAAGTAAAAAACACACTCTCCAAAGCCAACAACACAGCATCCATGGGACCTGACAATATCCCAGGCTGCATTCTACATGAACTACAGAATGAACTGGCACCCTACCTAAGTACCATGTTCAATCATGGCCTCACTTCAGACTTTGTGCCCACTGAATGGCGCACTGCGACGGTTATCCCACTTCACAAAGGGGGGAGTCATGACGGACCCCGGGAACTACCGCCCTTTTAGCCTGACGAGCCTGGTCGCAAGGCTATGGAACATATCATCATGGAACTCATAAACAAAGACATTGGTAATCTCCAAACTCTGGACCCTACCCAGTTCAGGTTTGTAAAAGGCAGATCATGTCTTCTAAACCTGATTGACTTCTTTGAAGCAGTCACCAAAGCCGTAGATGAGGGTAAGGTGGTTCACACAGCTTATCTAGATCTCACCAAGGCTTTCAGCACCATCCCCCACTCTGGAATTATAGATAAGATCACTAAACTAGGTATAAATCCTTATGTCACACAATGGGTTGCCAACTGGCTCATGGACAGAACTCACACTGTGAAAGTAGCAGACTCCAAATCCGACTTCAGTCCAGTGACAAGTGAAGTACCACAGGGTTCGGTCCTGGGTCCTCTCCTGTTGGTGTACACTTCCCTGAAGTACAGGCTAACACAGAAGGTCTTTGGCTAACAAAGTTTGCAAATGACTGCAAACTAGGAGCCTTAATTGAAACTACTAACAATGTGGACATACTACAAAAGGGCCTCACTGAGACAGATGCCTGGTGTCAAAGCCATGGGCTGAAGCTCAATTCCAAAAAGTGTATTGTCATCCCCTTTGGTAAAAACTCTGTACCCATGTACTACTACATAAGTGGTAGTCTACTTAATGCCAAAAGTGTGATAAGAGACCTTGGGACACAGGTGGACAGTAGTCTCTCCTCTGATAATCACATCGCCACAGTGGTCAGGAAATCCTTCTACGTGGCTCACCTCATCACAAAAGGTTTCTCATCCAGAAAAAAAGAGGTCATTGTTCCCCTCTACACATCACTCATTAGACCCATTATAGAGTACAACACCCCTTTTGGTATGTACCTCACAAGACATCTACAACAACTGGAAAGGCCACAGAAATACCTCACAAAGAGGATTACTGGCCTCAAACAGATGCCCTACGCAAACCGAAACTCCAGCTTTACTCTGTCGCATATCGCCTACTCAGAGGCGATCTCTGCCTAACATATAAAGCTCTCAAACCCAGAGTTGTTGGACATGCTCCACTTAAAGAAATCCCAATCCCTCCGAGATACACGCTCTAGGGACCTAAACCTTGTCACTGCAATAAACAGAACATGCTGGAGGGATAGATTCCTGTCCCAGAGACTTCCCATACTCTGGAACAGACTACCTATCTATGTCAAATAGAGCTCCTCATTAGCACTCTTCAAGAAAAATCTTGATGATTGGATGGGAAATAGGAGATTCATCCCAGGGATCACTTCTGTGGCTCTGCTCGACAGGGGCACAGGAAAATAATTTTCTTGGGTGGCGAAAGCCAGGGTACCTTTTTGGCTAGGCTTATATAGGCCCTAGGGCTAATAGCCTAGTACCTACCTATGAACCTATGTGCTATAGACATGTAGCTTTGCCTTCTGCTACACTTTAAAAACAATGTTGAGCTCAAAATGTTAGTGTTGCAAATTTAATCTTAAAATGTTTATTATATCTTATTTTAGTTTCTAATTGTCCTATGCTTATCATATTTATATGAGTTTATAGGGTCATATTTATGTACTAGGTTAACTGCCCTTGAAGGTCATTTTAAGCCTAGCTAATTTCCTTTTAAGGGTGAGAATCAAACCTTGTACATTCCTTCTAAAAGGTAAACACTTTGAACATTAAACCATCCCTAACTCAAAAGATATCATTTGCAGGTACTAGGCCAACTGTCTGGATCATTTTAAGCCTAGCCAGTTTCCCTTAAAAGTGAGAATTAAACCTTGTATCTTCAGTCAGTGAGGTAAATGTATTGACCATTAAACCAATCCCCAACTCAAAACATAGGTTCATGTGTAAGTAATAGGCTAGCTGTCTGGGCCATTTTAACCCTAGCCAGTTTCTCTGAAAGGTGAGAATCAAACCTTGTACTTTGTCTGTGAAGCAAGCATCTTAACCGTTAACCTAGCTCTCAACCTTAAACAATCTATCTTGTGTTTGTGAAGTAAACACCTTAACCATAATGCCAACACCCAACCCTTTAGGTACCAGTTGGACAACAGTTATGATATTATGGATACTGTATTTATATTCTGGGGCTTCCAGTACTCGAGATGTGGACCAAAAATTTCACAACAAGTAGGGGCAAATAATGCTATCATCTACAAGCTGTTACAAGCTGAGACAATAGCCAGAGGTCAGAATCAAGTCCTGTATTTGTGAAGTTAAGACCTTAATCATTATGCCAACCATCCATAAAAACAGCCACACCATAGGTTCATAGGTAAGTGCTAGACTATCTTCTGTTGCAGGCCATTTTAAGCCTATCCAATTTTCCTTTAAAGGTGGGATTCAAACCCTGTACCCTGTGTTTGTAAGGTAAACACCTCCCAACCCATATTTTATCATTTAAATAAAGACTGTTTAGAATAAAGAATAGCATCCTTAATCCAGGATACAGGATCAATCAAAATTATATGTGGTTCTCACTAGTGGGATGCCTTGCAGAAGGCAACTTTTGCATGCTTTGCAATTTAAAGATCATATGCTAAATCTGACATTTATTAGTGAGCTGTTTCACAGTGGTTTATAACATTTTAAGTGCTAATGTTTTATTGATATTTAGAGCAAGTTTAATATTTCAGTTTTATATCACTAACCAAACCAGCTAACTTTACTCACCATAATGAGCCAAATGTAGATTTTCCACAGATCACATATGTAGTATGCTTATTTAGAGTCCAGTGAGGACTGTGTCCATGCCTACACCATACCATGTACTGGATTTACGTGCAGAGTAAATTTAGTGATTGACATATTTTACCAAGACTGTTTAAAAGTGGTATTGCCCAAATTTGTACATTCAACTATGGCAACAGTTCTGACAGTCACATGGGTGTTAAAGGTAGTTTGGGAGGGATACAGTCAGCAATGGATACAAAAGCCTCCTTTCAGTGAAGTTCCTTCCCACTCTCCGAGCCAAATAGAATTTTTTTCTGAGGTTCTTAAGCGCTTACTCACCTCTGGAGTCATAGAACCAGTGCCATAAAGGGGCAAAACCTTCAAATCTAGAATGTTCTGGTACCAAAGGGTCTTTTTGAAGATCAGTTTTAGACCGTTCCCTTCTAAATCTGTATGTGGAAGTTCCAAAATTTAAGATGTTGACCCTTCCGAGTCATTAACTATCCTTCTCCATGGAAGTTTTATGGTAACATTAGACCTAAAAGATGCAGACCATCACATTCCCATGTTCAAAGGCTTCACGACATCTCACAGATTTTGTGTCTGGGTCACACTATCAGTTCTCTGGTTTACATTTTTGGTTATCTGCTGCTTCAAGGGTGTTTACAAAGTGTACGGCTCCAGTCATAGGTCATTGCAAACTGGATGTCATTAACTTTTTTCATTATTTAGATGACATACTTATCTTTGCAGAGTCTCTTCCCAGATATCAAGAACCCTTAACATGGCATTCATGTCTTTTGACCAAACTGAAATTCCAGATAAACGTGCAAAAATTCTCATTGACCTCGTTATACGGGATTGTCTTTCTAGGATGTCTTAAATACACTTTGCAGCAAAAGGAACCTGATACAGATATAACAAATCCACCAGGAACCTAGCAACAAACAGATGAAAATGAAGATGCAGCCAGCCAGATGAAGGAAAACTGATTTTTTATTAGTCTCACAAAAGATTTAGCATTTTTATCTGGTGTATAACACTCAGATTCTTAAATCACACTCACCAGACGAAAGTGATAAATCTTTTGTGTGAGTAATAAAGAATTCAGCTCATAGGTTTTTACTAGGCTACTGACCACAAGGGCCTTTTTAAGCCAAGCCATGCATCCCAAATCTCTGACAAGTTCTGATACTCTTGATAAGTGTAAGCATGGGCATGGGAGATGCACCATTTACAGGTTACCTCTGTCCATTAGAGACATAGTTGCCAAACCAGAGATGAATTTCCAGTTTCCCATCCAGTTGTCCAAGTTGCACTTGAATTGGGTTAGGAAGGAACTTTGCTTCACATAGATGGGGAGCTTGTTCCATAGACAGGGTAATCTCTGGGATAACTTTATTATTAACTTTAAACTGTTCATCTTTTTGGCCTATCACACACTTGAGTAGATCCAACAACCTCTGCCTCCGAAGTTGGTAGGATTACAAGTGCACGCCGGGTGCAGTGGAGCACACTTGTAATCCTAGCAACTTGGGTGGCAGAGATTGTTGGATCTACTCATGCATGTGGTAGGCCAAAAAGATGAACAGTTTAAAGTTAATAATAAAGTTGAACCTACAGATACAGAATAATGAATACAGATACATTGTGAAGTTAATAGTAATCTCTGGGATACATACCTATCTCTCCAGCAGGTCCTGTTTATATCACAGGCAAGGTTTAAGTCTTTAGAATGGGTAATTCTGGTGATGTTTGTTTTGTGAATATGCAGGAGGTCCATAGAGTGGGATCTGACAATGCCCGGCATAGATCTCCCTCAAAAGCCTGTAGGCGACAGAGTACAGGGATAGGGCCTTGAGGCAGTCTACATAGGACATATTACTTATGCCCTCTATTCTTTTAGTCAGGAACCTCAGTGGACATTCCAATTGTTGGTTAAGCCTGATTAGGTACATACCAAAGGGGGAATTGTACTCAATGATAGATCTGATAAATGCCGAATACAGTGTAACAATGACTTGTTTGGACTTAGATGTCATACCTTTATTTTTAAGTTGCGCAACACAGAATGATTTCCTCACCACTGTAGACACGTGATAATCAAAGGTTAGATTACTATGTATGTGTGTCCCTAAGTCCCTGACTGCTGAGTCATCTCTTGAGAGGTGTGTTGTCAATATGATAGTTACCAGGGATGGATGACTTCCCAAAGGATGCTATTCTGCATTTCTTGGCATTTACATTTAGTCCATGGCTCTCAGACCAGTTATTTGTCTGTGTCAGCCCCCCCCTGGAGAACATTTGTGTCAGTGTGAGATTCTAATTTGCAATCATCTACAAATTTAGTCAGCCAAAGATCACTGACATTGGCCTTGACTTCTGAGAAGTAAATGCCAAAAAGGAGGGGTCCAAGAACTGATCCCTCAGGGACGTCACTTGTGACTGGCCTTTTTGTAAAGGTGGACTTCCCAATTCTAACTTCCTGGGTCCTGTCTGTGAGCCAGTTGGCTATCCACTGGGTGACATACGGGTTTGTACCTAACCTCTTGAGTTTGTCAACAATGCCTGAGTGGGGTATTGTATCAAATGCCTTGGCCAGGTCAAGGTAGTAGTGTGAATGACTTTGCCCTCATTCATTGCTTTGGTGACCTTATCAAAGAAGTCCACCAGGTTCAGTAGGCATGATCTGCCCTTTACAAAACCAAACTGGGTTGGGTCCAGTGTCTGGAGGTTTACTGTATCTCTGTTGATCATCTCCATGATAAAAATTTTCCATGGTTTTACATAAAATACTAGTTAGACTTATGGGTCTGTTGTTTCCAGGGACTGTAGATGGCCCAGCTTTGTTCAGGGGGATGATTGTTGCCTTTCTCCATTCGTAAGGCACGGAGCCTGTTTGGAGGCTACAGTTAAATAGTAATTCCAGAGGCCCTGATAGGTCATGTTTTATGCCATTTAGAAGGCATCCTGGGATATATTGTATGGGCCCATTGATGCAGTGTTCTTGGTCGTAGAGAGAGCATTAAGGACCTGTTCCTTAGTGATAGTAGGGGGAGTTATATTTGATATTTCCTGAGGGAAGGTTAAGGGGGAGAGAGGGTAAAGTTTTTAGCTGACTTTATCAACCAGGAGGTTTACTGTATCTTCTGGCTCATTATAGGTGACTCCATTTACAATTAGCTCTGCACGCAATTGTGTATTGCCATTGACGTTGCGGACATAGCTAATGAATGCTTTGTGTTCTTGGCCTGAGAGGCCAGTCCTACCTCAGATTTGGCTTTAGTAGACTTTATTTGTCCACTGAGTTGTTTTAGTTTGAGAGTGCTTTATTCTGGTGGGTGCTGCACCTCCAAATTTTTGCCATGATTTTCTTCCTCCTGTTATACATCCGATTGATTTTGTGATTCTACCAGGGTGGCTTGTTTTTTTGAGTTAGTTCTGTACTTCTTGGTGGGTACAGCTACCTCTATGCAGGTATTAACATGCTTGCACAGGGTTTCTGTGAACAGTTCTGCATAGGCAGAATTGTTCTCAGGGTTTATGGGGGCTTGAAATGTTGCCAGGTTCTCACTTAATAGCAGGAGGTTAGCCTTAGAATAGTTACTGAATATTCCAGGTTTAGCTTGGGGTCCAGGTTTTATTTTTTTTACTTCAAAGGAGTCCATTTTGTGGTCTGACCTTACCAGGGAAGGCATTACAGTAAGGGGTGTGCAACAGTCTCCCATATTAGTGAGGACCAGGTCCAGTATGGTTGCAGCCGTGGTTGGTGTATTAACTATCTGGTTCAGCAAATTTGTGCTTACAAAATCCAGGAATCCATGTGCATGTACATTTGATGTTGTATAGGATTCCCACTTAATAGTGGGGTAATTAAAGTCACCCATGAGTATGTTATTGGGTTGGATGGTTAGTGTTTCTAATAAGTTTAAATACGTGGTATGGGTTTCCTGGGTCATAGAGGGGGACCTATAGCTTGCAAGGAAGTGGCATTGGATTTTACCTATGGTGATTTTAACATGGATCAGCTCAAGTTCATTGTCCTGTTTGACCAGTCTTGAAGTATATTTATTTTTGATGTAAAAAGAGACACCTAAATGTGTGGAAGGCATTATAACCTTGCACAGTTGGTATGCTCTCTCTGCAACTTTAAACCATGTCTCAGTAACTGCACAGACATAAGCATTTTCTAGGGTAAAGAGAGCTTCTAGGGAGTGGAGTATTTTATTTAGACTCCTAGCATTGAGTAGTAATACCTTTAGATTTTCTTGGTTTTGATTTGCTATGTCAGAAGTACTTTCAGTTTGGTATTGCTTAAAAAGGCAGTATGGGTGAAGGCAATGTTTTCGCTAATATTCGAAAGCCTAGAGGGAAGAGGTGCAAACCATCCCTGGCAAAGCAGCGTGGTCTGTTGACCATCTCCTTCCATGCTCACAAATATTACACCCCCTTAGAATGACACCAGACACTAAGCCAATAATTAAAGTCAATCATCTTTTGTTCGTATTGTGGCATCATTCTTGGAGATGGAAAAATGCTGCTCAATGCTAGGCTCATACCAGCCTGAGACACATTCCGAGAGCTCTATGATGTCTCTCTTCATATAGTCTAGGGAGGTAATTTTCAGGTCATTTGGATAGCCATGGTGGTGCAGCGGTTAGCATTGCTGCCTCACAGCAAGAGGTTCTCAGGTTCAATCCTTGGCTGGGTGCCTTTTGTGCGGAGTCTGCATGTTCTCCCTGTGGTCGCGTGGGTTTCCTCCAGGTGTTCTGGTTTCCTCCCACATCCCAAACACAATGCTGTAGGTGGATTGGACACTCTAAATTTGCCCTAGATGTGAGTGCGTGTGTGTGCCTTCTGTGGAAGGTTGGGCACTGGGATGGAAACTAGACACTGTAAAAACTCCACTGCCAATCATGAGTGGACAGGTGATCCGCTGTGGCAACCCCTAACTGGGAAAAAGCCAAAAGAAGAAGGTACGTTTCAGGTCATTTACTCCCACATGGACTATGACTGAGTCGTGTTGGTAATTTTGGTCCAATGACCTGAGTGCATGTGTAATGTGATGGATCCTAACCCTGATAAGCAACTGACTGTAACTTTCTCCTTACTCAGCCTGGTGAGAGGGACATCAGTGTGTCTCATGATGGAGTCTCCAATAGCTAGAATGTTGGATTATGTGGTGACTTGACTTATGGGCTCAGAGGCTCCATGAGATGTAGCGCTATGTGATGATGTGGTGTTTTGAAAGAGTGCATTTGGGGCTGCTGAGGGTAATTGTTATGTCTACTTCATCTAGGGGGTCTTTGTGGTTTAGGAAGGTTACATATAAGTGCCTAAGCATATGATTATCTAATTGCCTGTTTTATATTTTGTGTGATGGGTGCAGCGTGTGTACTACTGACAACCTTATTGACATTAGGAGTACTTTTGTGTGAGAGCTTTGCCTCCAGTGACATTGTGTAAATACATCTCTTACGTACCATATCAGTTTATTTGAGAATTAACTGTTTGTCAGTAAACATGAGGCAATTTCTACATTGCCTCAGGATGCCCATATCCACTAAGCCAGTAATGGAGACAGTAGGAAAGTTCATATCCATAGCAACAGACCCTTTTTTATTGATTAGACAATTGGCGTAAGAATATCAATTATGGTCAGGAATATCTGGTTTGCTACTATGTGGACAGTGCTTGTCACTGCAAACTAGTTGTCCTGTATGCAACTAGATATTGGAGAAATTTAAATTGTGCTTTTACCCGAAAAATGTCTCTCAAGGTGTCTAAGTCTGTACAGAGTACTGCCAAACACTTGAGGGGAAACTAATACATAGACCTAGAAAATTTAAGGATGAAGTATTTAGGCAGATATTCTGAAGGTAGAAACAAATCAGGCAGTACTTACTGAAAACAGAGAATTAGCATGTCAAGAATGATGAAAAAGTCACATGAATGGCTACTACCAATGCTGGTTTCACCACAGCTTCACTCTGTTGGGATACAATGCCCCTTTGCTTCTTCCATCAACAGAAGCAAATGTTAGCACCAACCCCAAGAAGAGAAGCAGGCCACAGCCTGTTTAATGATCCTCAGTCTTGTCCCAGTTGATGCAAGGGTCTGTAGGCTTGTAGCCTTTCTCTGGTAGATGCCTCAAATAGCAACCAGATCAAGCAAGTATGTTAAGCGCAGACGCTCACTCTCCAACCAGAAACGGTCAGGAATCATTGTAGTCTGTTCTTTCTGTCACCAGGATCAGAATATGAGCACAGATTCCAAGCTGTTACCTATAAAGCAGTTGTTAGGCTTTCTGGTAATCAGCAGTCTCCAAGAAATAATGTCCCTGTGCTCCTTCTCTCAGCAGGACAAAGCAGAATCACTAATCCCAAGATGACTACTGAGAGGCAGAATGTGGGCTCTCCATTAACTGGTGGTGTTGCAATAGATGCTTAAAGGTAAGATGAAAAAAATGGCTTATCCTAAACACTGCAATGTGCACTAAGCAGTTTGATATGAAAAACTTAAAAAGTTCAGTTTTAGAGGAGAGTCTCTATTTTTTAAAAGAGCAACATAGATTGAAAGGAGGTGGGCACTTTTGTATTCTGGTACTATGGAATACAATAGGATGGCCAATAAATTTAAATAGTTTCAGGGGAGTGATTTCACAAAATGATAATCGTGTGCTTACACCAGCCAGTGAAAGGAGAGAGGGAATGAGATATATGATCAAATTAACATAAGGGACAGGCAACTAGAAAAACAGTGGTGTTTAAGAACACAACAGTAACAGGGTGGGAGAGTGGGAAAAATCTGTCTGACTCACAAGAGACAGAGCTGTGGTCTCTCTTCAAGTTTTAATATGCAGTTAAAAGCAGAATACAAGTAAAACACAGTGTAAAGAAAACAAATCACAGTATTTCTTCATCTGATTGTAACAAAAGGCCTTTTTGAGGCAGGAAAAGGTTAATTTTTATCTGAAAACTTTCTTGAGCTTCTCAAATCAGTCTCGTACTTCATGTAGAGAGTTTCTCAAGGTCCTGGGGTTTATGGCTTTTGTGATTCTCATGATTCCTCTTGTCAGGTTGCATACGAGAAAGATTAGGTGGCATCTAAAAAAACAAGGGACCCAACATTTGCATCCTCTGGACTTTCAAATTCCAATCTTGAGCATTATAATAAAGGGACTGCACCGGTGGAGAACTGCACTGGTGGAGACTACAAATACAAGCAAATGTAGATGTCCCCTTTTCTTCTTTATCTCCAAGTCAATTTGTAACAGTAGGCACCTCAGATTTAACATAGGAGGCAGTTTCAATGGGTATGATAAAGGTATTGTCTGAAACCAGTTTGCCTTTTGCATTGTAACAATATTGTCAACTATGTTTGTCGTTATAATTATATAAATGAATTATATTCACTGAACTTGTGTGCTGGCTGTTGTTTTTAGTTTGAGTATTGAAGTAGTTTGACCTTACACCTGTCCCTTACTTCTGTTGTGTGTTTTGGTTTTGGTTTTGATAAAGGTGTAAGGTCCATGGAATTCTTCATACAGACCAAAGCACATACATTTATGAAAGAGATGGTGCTGTGAGATGTGCATGAAAATGTCTTCATCTATGGTCCCTGAGACCTCTCCAAGATATTACCGACAACACCATAGTGATGTGATACATTAACAAGCAAGAGGACACAAGGTTGTACTCTATATGTGGGCTGGCTGATTGCTTAGGAGGTAGTTTTTCAGCTCTCTTTAACCCTCCAGGCTTCCTACATTCTGTCAAAGCAAACATAGTGGCAGACAATCTGAACAGGATCAGGACAGACCTTCACAAATGTAAAATGAATGAGGGGATCTTTCAAGAATTAATTCAGTTGCAGGGAACACATCAAGTAGATATGTGTGCATCTTTTCATAATAGACAGTGCAGCGGATTCTGCTTCAGGACTCTCTACAAACAGGCCTTCAGAACAGATGTTTTTCATTCCCTTGGACAGGAATGTTCCTTTATACGTTTACACCCTTTCAATTGATATCCAGGGTAATTCTGAAGATTCAAAAGGGCTTTGCAAAAATAATTGTGGTGACTTCATATTGGCCTTTGTAGCATTGGTTTTCCCTTCTTATGGAATAGGCCAAGGGCAATTGCCACAAGCTTTCTTACAAACTGGACCTACTCACACAAGACAGGGATAGTTTGATACACCCCAGTCTCAAACATCTTTAGCCAACTGCCTGTATGATTCAATTCTAATACCTTTTAGGCATCCGCCTCTCTTCAGAGGATGTGTAGCAGGTAATGAAGATGGTTGGAAAACTTGCTACTAGAAAATCTTGTATTGGCAAGTGGAAGAAAATTTCTGCTTGGTACCTAGCCAATAACCAGGGCCTTAACACGCATGATATACCAGTGGTGCTCAGATACTTCTGTGAGTTCCTAGGCTCTGATTTTTCATACTCCTTTATCAAAGTACATCTTGTGGCCATTTCAACATGTTGCCCATGCATCCTCCAGTTTCTTCAATGCTTTTAATAAAACAGCTTTTGAAAGGGGTGTTACACCTGAGACCACCACACAAACAGGTTGTTCCTTCCTGGGATCTTTACTTTGTGCTAGAAAAGTTAACCACATCTCCATTTGAACCAGCACATTAAGCAGATTCAAAGCTCATTAAATGAAAAACTGTTCTTATTGCTCTGGTATCTGTAAGGAAAGCATCTGCATTACAAGCTCTCATGGTGGATGAATCCTGTCTGGTCTTTTGTAGGGATCGGGTGTCATTAATAGCAAATCCTTCATCAAGCCATTAATCTCCTAGTGTTCTGACCCTCACAACCAGGGAGAAAAAATTCTGTATACTCTGGATGTACATAGGCAGTTCAGGTACTGTCTTGACAGAACCAAGTCCTTTAAAAAATCTGATCAGCTATTTGTTTTTTATGTGTGGTCTAAAAAGGCAATACTTGTAAAAACATACTAATGTGAAGTTGTTCGATCTCACCGTTTGTTCTTACACATGGGTTCGGAGCCAATCCCTCGGCTCCGAGTTGGCCACATTCCAAGCTCTGCATCTAAGAAAAGCTTGAGGCACAGTCCCTATCCCATGATCCTCTCCTGCTAACCCTCAGATCTAGTTTGCCGCTGCAACAGGTCTCATCGTCGAGTGAGAGTTCGGGCCAGTATCCTTTTTTCTATATAAAAAATTTCTATATATTTCTAAAAAGTTAAAAATAATTAGAGATTTTTCTTAGTATTAGTCAGTAGTAGTGTGTGTGTGTGTGTGTGTGTGTGTATGTGTGTGTGTGTGTGTGTGTGTGTGTGTGTGTGTGTGTGTGTGTGTGTCTGTGTGCGCGTGTTGTTTTAAAATAGTGTTTAAGAATTTGTGGGAGCGGCTGCTCCTAGGCCTTAGGCCAATATCTTTCTGTCAGGGCTCTGTCAGATTTTTCTGTGTGAAGTACCTTTTTTCCTAGTTAATGTCTTGTTGTAAATTTGTACCTGTGTGTTTAGTCAGGTTAGTTATTGTGTGTATATATATATATATATATATATATATATATATATATATATATATATATATATATATATATATATTTATATATATAGTTATATACATATTAGTATTACATACTGTATTTTTCTATTCAGAATATGTCAGAGAAAGCCAAGTCTGGTTTTAAACGTTGCCAGTGTGGACAGAAAATGTCCATAACAGACAACCACGTTTCCTGCGTCTACTGTCTAGGCCCTCTCCATCTTCAGGAGGACTGCTACATCTGCCACTCATTTATTGGCAGAGTGATGATGGAAAGACGCAGGAAACTGATTGAGAGGGGTCTCCTGAAGCCGGAGTTTCAGGAGACATTAGAGAAGGCAGACCAGTCATCAAAGTCTTCGAAGGGGTCGAAGTCTTTGAAGGTATCGGAGCCCAGGTCATCGGCTCCGGGTATCTCTGTTAAGATTTGGTCGCCGGCTCCACAGACCTTGGAGCCGAGCACCGAGCTGTTGCCTCGGGGCGAGGTCCAGGTCTTGGAGCCAGTGTCAGAGGTGCTCCTTTCATCGATCCTTCACTCGGTGACCTCTTTGACCCCTTCAACCCGTTCCTCCAGAGCACTGTCAGATACCGATGTGGATCGAGTGGTGCAGAAGCTGATGGAGAACACAGCCTTATCCAAACTAATTGCGGTTTCGTCCCAATTGGTTTCGAAGCTTGAAGCCCTTCCTGTTCCATCCATAGACCCATCGAGTCATCGGAGCCAGGAGTCGAGGATCTGATGATTGTTGATCCCCTGGAGCCGAAGCCTTCTTTAGTGCTTTCGGCTCCACTGACCTCAACACCCTCTGTACCCATCGAGGGGTCTCGGAGCCGACAGTCTCTCCTCGGTTCCGGGGGGGAGAGTCGAACCGAAGTTTCGGTTCCGACTCTTCTTCTCGGTGCCTCGGCACAGATTAGTTCGGCTCCATCCTCTGGATCGGAGCCAGTGGTTCCGGGCCCGGGGAGGCTACCATCTTCTTCGGAACCGGTGGAGTCCTCGGCCCAGGGCTCCGGTGCCTTCGAGGCCATGAGGAAGGTTTTGTCTGGTAAGACGTTCACATCTTCAGATTCCTCTTCTCCCTCCCTGAAAGGTCCGCGTTCTGTCTCTGCACCACCGGTCCCCACCAAGCGTAGAGACCCAAAGCCTCAGTCAGCCCCAGAGGGTGAACCCTGCTCCTCGGAAGCTTCACCAGATGTCCCCTCTGATGAAGTCCTGAGGAAGAGATTGTGCAAGAGGAGGCACCTTGATTCCCCACAGGAATCATTGACATCGGACACCAACTTGGATGAGTCAGAGGGGTCCCCACGGCCCTCCTCCAAGGATGTCTCGTTTGCCGACATCCTGGAAATTCTCAAACAGAGGGGTGACTGGCAGTCACTTGCCCCCACTGAGGACGAGTCGGTGTTGCTGAAGGCTTTTGGGGCTCAGCCTTCCACCTCCTGGGTAACTCCGCCCTTCGATGAGTTAATGGATTTAATAGCTCGAAGGGCGTGGGAGTCCCCTGACACTTTGGAACCAGCCCCTCGGAGGCCCAATAAGTACATCACTGCTCCCCAGGATAAAGCGTATCTCACCAAGGGAGTCCCAGTTGATGCTGTGGTAGTGGCGGCGGCCACCAAGAAAGAAATGTCTGAAGCATCTTCCTCTGTTCATCCTCCTAACAAAGACACTAGGATGATGGACAGGTACGGGAAGCGCATTTCTAGTTCAGTGACTTTTTCCATGCGATCGCTGAACTACCTCACTCATTTTACCCGTCTTCAAAGAGATCTCCTCAAAGAATTGGGAGATACTCTACAGGGTACCACAGATGCTGCTGTCTCAGACAATGTGACAGCACAGCTCAATACCTTACACTCTATCATTAGCTCATCCATGTGGTTAGCTCATCCACGCGGCTCATTTCGTATGCAGCCGAAGGATCGAGTAGGGCTTCAGCTTCAGCGATCGCTCTGAGGAGACAATCCTTGAAGCACCTATGCTCCTTTGCGGAAGCCTTCAAGTCTTCCTTTGTTAATGCCCCTTTTGATGGCTCCTCCTTGTTTGGGCCCAAAGTGAAGGAGACACTCACTAGGTGTGAGCAAGAAGGAAAGACCCTGTCTGCCGTAGGGGTCAGTTTTTCTGCTCCTTCTAGACCATACCCCAAAGGGCAAAGAGGTGGAAAAATGTGGTTCCAGAAGACTCAGGGAGCTTTCCAATCCACAGCTAGTGAAACCCCCTCCAGAGGCAGAGGAGGGGGAAGGAATGGAAGACGCCGCTGAGGCAGCAGAGGGGGTCCGCAGAACCAGGGCGACAGGGATAGTGTACCTGGGAAGCCCTTCCAGCACTTCTGAGGGGAGGCCCTGCTGTCCTACTCTGGAGGCAGTCGGGGGTCGCTTGGCTTTATACCCAGAGGCCTGGCTAAATCTCACTTCAGATTCCTAGGTAAAAAGCATAATAACCAGAGACAACATCCCTCCCTTAGACAATCCTCCCACCCAAAAAAGATTCCCAGATGTTCCACCCACTCTGCAGGATCAGGCAGCCGTAGAAATACAAAGGCTGTTAGAAAAAAGAGTCGGAACTTACTCAAGGTTCTTTTTAGTTCCAAAGAAAACAGGGGAGTGGAGGCCGATACTGGACCTCAGCAAACTCAATACCTTCATGAAGAAGGAGAAATTCTGGATGGCCATGCTACAATCGATCCTTCCGTTTCTTCAAATGAATGATTGGATGTGCTCTATAGATCTCAAGAATGCGTACTACCACATAAAAATGGCCAGGCCATCCAGAGATCACCTGCGCTTCCGGCTGGGAACCAGTCATTTTCAGTTTTGAGCTCTGCCCTTTGGCCTCACCTCAGCCCCCAGGGTGTTCACCAAGTGCATGGCAGTAGTGGCGTCCCACCTGAGACGACTAGGATTCTGGGTGTTTCCATACTTAGACGACTGGCTCCTTACCGCCACCACCAGGCATCACCTATTGCAAGCCAGGGACTATACAATCAATCTCTGTTCCCGTTTAGGCATAACGCTGAACTTCGAAAAATCTGCCTTGTCGCCCTCACAGCAAATATCATTCATAGGAACGGAATTGGACACTACCTTAACTCTGATCAGGCTTCCCCAAACAAGAGTTTCAGCCTTGAGAGAGCAGATTTCTACTCTTCTACAAAACAAGAGAGTCCCCGCTACACAGGTCTTGAAAGTTTTAGGCATGATGGCAGCTACCCTTATCGCGGTCTCCCTAGGGAGAATGCACATGAGGATCCTCCAGTGGCTACTCTTCGCACAGTGGTCTTACCAACGGCTACCGTTGTCGCACAACATCCTGCTCACGGAGTCTTACAAGCGGGATCTTCGATGGTGGATGAACAGCCACAAGCATATGATAGGCCGCCCCCCCCCCCCATAGCCACAGTGACCACGGACGCTTCCCTGATAGGGTGGGGGGGACTTTTTCAGGGAAGAACAGTTCATGGCGAGTGGTTGAAAATGGAGTACAGTCTGCACATCAATGTCCTGTCCATAGAGATATTTGATCACTGGTCAGGGGACTGAAACTCTGATTTGAATTCTCAAAATTTTAATACATTTATATATTGCTTGCTGAAATTAGTCATCTTATTGGATCAGATAACATCTTATTCCATGTTGTGGGATTGACTGTTTCATTTATACCAATTTTTTTTTATCTACATTTTGCAGGTAACTTTGAAGTCTGGCACAAACATTTTGTATTGGAGGACTACTGGAATCCTTTTGGGTTCGAAGGTGGCGACACCTGTTCTACTGAAGAACATAACCATTGAAGGTATGAAGAAACTGAAATCAGCTCAAATGATTTGATGATACTGTACACATGTTGATTAACTGAAATGTGTTGCATTCCTGTGTTTTGAGTATTAAATGTTGGTTTTAGTCATTCCTTACTGTGGATTCCCAGCCACAGTTAATTATTGGCCCGGAGTTGCTTAAAACTTTATCTTCTGCACTTAACTTGAAATAAGTGCAAAACTGAAAAGAACATTACATTAGCCCAATAAGCTGCCGATAGACATTTGTGGCTTAATTCTAAAAGAAACTCCTAATGATTTGACATCCATGGGCTAAATACTTCATTGAATTCTGTTTAAGCATGAAGGAAGCAGGATTTTAATTTTACTTTTCTTTAGGGGGAAATCTCTTCATGCTTCCATTGGAAACAGCACCCTATTGAAGTGGGAAATTGCGGTAGCGTTGTCGCCTCACAGTAAGACGTTGTCCTGTTAGATTCTCAGCTAGAGCATCTTCTGTGTGGAGACATGCGTGAATGGGCGTACCTTCGTTGAAGGTTGTGCGTCAGAGCTGGCAACTCGGCACGTAAAAAATCTACTGCCAATCATTAGTGGACCAGAGTTCCACTGTGGCGACCTCTAACTGGGAGAAGCCGGAAGACACAACATTGAAGTGGGAAACAAGTAACGAATCCCACAACTGTGAAAATGTGTTGGGGGTGGAGGCAAACATCAAAACTCATTAATTGTGTTAATACATTTTTGCAGAAGAATTCCCCCAATGTTTCCTGCTGTGGAGACTATCCCAGGACCGGTACTACTGATATAATTGTACTTTGCAGTGAGGAAAACACACTGAAGTGCCACAGTCACTTACTTAGTATGTCATATTGGCTTTTCAGACATTTAATCTCACAGTTTTATGGATCACAGCTGCAGATATTCATCATTAAATCACTGCAAAAGCCTAAGCTATATGAGAAGTATCCTACCAAGGATTGGGCGTCCAGCCAGTATCTATCGCTTGTGGGTGCCTTCCAAATGCCCATATGCCATAGTAGGTATAAGACTGTGCCAGTGTAAAAACAGGTGTATGAGTGCAGAAATGCAGAATTTTCCTGCAGTTGAAGCAATCAGGCAGACTGTCTTTGCTTTGTCTTCAGTGGGTTGGCAGTTGACTACTTCCAGAAATTAGGCAGTTAATACCTGTTGGGAAGTTTTTCATATTTCTGTGAAAAGTGATAGTTTTGCTTATGCCTGATATAAAATTGGAAGTGTTTCTGTGGATGTCAAATCCCATATAGAGATTCCCACACAGCTTGTCTTTCTGCTTAAGAGAGGAACACAACATCTGGTTGTGCTCTATATGCTTATCATTTAAACTTAAAACCATAAGAAGCAGGCTTTGTTCCCTAAAACTCTTTGTAGAAAACCAGCAACTTAAAGTCCTTACTTGGCCTTCTGTGTTTTCTGTTTCAGGTATCTCGGACTTCCCTCTTCTGATTGTCAAGCAGAAAAAAAAAAAACGCCAAGAAAAAAAAACTTAAGTTAGGCATTGTTTTCTTCAGCATCCTTTCATTCCTGTCCCTTGGTGGATGACTGTACTGCGGCTGTATCAGAACCATCAGCCCATTCATCTGCTACTTGATCCTTGTAGTGTTGCTGCTTAAGAAGCCACTAAGGGTCAGGAATCTGGAATCTTGTTGAGGGCTGGATGTATGCTCACTGTGGAGAAGGGAGAACTGTGCTTGGTTGGATTCTAAGAGGCTGACAACATCCCCCAGATAAGAAAGAGATGTCCAGGCACTTGGCAGATGGGAGGGGGGGTGTGGCAGCAATGGAGACCTATTGACGTAGTCAGTTTGGAGCATCTGTTCAGAATTTTGTAAGAAAAAGAGAAGAAGGGTGAAAGACCATTCCAGTCCATCTACTTCTACCTCAAAAGAAGCTAAAGGGAATGGTTCTTTTGCTAAAGGTCTTCAATCACTTTTGTCTGCTTCTCCTTCTACTGCTCATTTTAAAAGGATGAGTTCTCCCTCTCTTTCTGATTCAGAATATGATTCTGATATTGAATGTGCATTAAATTACGCTTCCTTAGTGTCTTTACCTGAAAACTGGGAATCCGAAGAAAATATTTGTTCAGATTCTCCTGTAGAAGAAGAAAAGTACCGGAACAGTGAGAGACTTGTTTAAATGTGAACATAAGGAAATATGTGAAACATAGCAGGGGTACTATGACCTATTACATGTTGAGACCCCCAAACCATTGGCTATACCCATAGTTTTTGGGGCACTAGAGGATGTCTTTAATGCTGTCGGTACTTTTCCTGATAAGCACTTGTTGTGAGGAAGTCAGATAAACTGTACAAGGTACCTCAGTTTCATAAGTACCTTTTTCATAACCTAGAGCTGACTCTGCTATTTCCTTATCAGTCAAAATTTGTGGTGGAATCAAGTCCAGTTCCCTTACTTAAGGATGGCAGAGCCTGTAGAACTGT
The DNA here is from genome assembly GCF_019279795.1 of Protopterus annectens. NCBI lineage: Eukaryota > Metazoa > Chordata > Ceratodontiformes > Protopteridae > Protopterus > Protopterus annectens. The sequence continues at coordinate 955,116,200 of NC_056745.1, forward strand.
CAGTTGTCAGGCCCATATGTCTAAACACCTTTTGGTTTAATTTGCCATCATAAGGAATGAAGAAGATTATTGCAGATTTACCTACTTAAGAATGTAAGTCCTCATTATTTTATAATATAGTCACACAAGTTACCAAGCATTCCTTGAGATGCTGTGACTGTTCTGTAGATGCAGTATCTATGGTTTCAGCAATTGGTTCAGTAATGTGCAGGAACGCATGCTTACAAATCCGAAATTTACCAGATAATGTCATATCTGAAATTCTCAATACCCTAACCCGATAGAGGTTTTATTTAGTACTTCACCTGCTGATGTCCTTAAGAGATTTGATGAGGTGGAGGAAGTGATCCAAGGAGTAAAGCAATTTTTTTCAATCCTCTATACCAAAATACAGCAGAAATTCAGAGTTCCTGCTCAGTGCCATTTTACAGGAAAATATTTTAACAAAAAGCAAGAAAGCAACTATTTGAAAAGCAGTGTCAAGGCATGTCTAAGAAAAAAGGGTACTACAGGCACGCACAATCTCACTCCAAGGAAAATGACTGATTATGCCTTTGTACCTTTCCCACCCTGGCAGCTCTCTAAATCTTTCAAGGAATTTCTCCCTACATCTTCCCCTGTGGGTATTGGCTTACAGCAGTTGTTTTGGTACTATAAGTTATTCAAAAGGGGATACAGGTGGCAAGGGAATTCTGTCCTATCCTCCGAATCAAATCCACTTCTCTGCTCCTGTCATTGCTCATATGCTATCCCAAGGAGTAATAGAAATAATATGTACCAGCTGATCAAAAAGGAAAAGGATTCTATTCAAGCATATTTCTGGTGCCTAAGAAGGAGGAAACCTGCAAGCCTGTTGTGGACCTGTCTTTCTTACATCTCCACATCAGGGTTCCAAAGTTCAAAGGTTTATTCTGCAGTCTCTTTCCCCCCTTATTCTTCCTCTAAGTTTCTTGGTAACTAGATCTGAAAGGAGCATATCACCACACACCCATTTACAGAGATTTATATATCCAAAATAGCAGTGGATCTGGAATAACCATTTTATTTCAACTGCCGTGGATCTGGAATAAACATTTTATTTCAACTGCCATGCATCTGGAATAAACATTTTGTTTCAGCTGCCATGGACAATCTGGAATAAACATTTTATTTCAACTGCCATGGTGGATATCAGTGGATTCTTTTGTCTTTTGGATTTACAGAGATTTCAGATGCTTTTAAGATTTTCTGTTTTTGGTTCATATTTTCAACTCTCTTCTTTCACAGTTTGGTTTATTTAGAGCACCAATGGTATTCACAAAGTTTCTTGTATCAGTGATCCCTTTTTGCATGTTACAACACATCTACATCTTTCCATACTGCCCTGTTTTTGTAGACTCTCTTCAAAGTTGTCAAGAATCTCTCCGCCTTTCCTCTTTGTCAGAACCTAGGATTTCAACTTCATCTTGAAAGTTATCCCTCATCCAACCACAAAATAACTTTTCTAGGCTGCCTGATGGACACTTCCCAAACTGTGGCTTTTTTGCTTCAGAATAAAAATGACCTTAAGAACAGGTTTTGATTGGGAGTTAAGGTAACAGAACTCCTTGCTAATCACCATGTCACTGAATTGAACACTGCCCAGTCAGACTTGGCTGTGCTAGTGTTCTCCCCACCAGCTCACACCTTGCGGTAGCAAAGGCACCTCTAACACAGGCAGGCAGACACACACACACACACACACACACACACACACACACACACACACACACACACACACACACATGCACACACACCTACCTCTCAACTGTACAGATTTTCACAGAATATCCAGATTTCTGCCTCATATTTTTGGTTCATGTTTTTATAAAATTGTAGTTTTCTGGCAAATTAGTAACAAATCATTAAGGACTGAAGTTAGAAAATAATGATAGACATTTGAGTTTCAGACTTCATACCCTTCAGAAAATTCATTCTAATCTAAAACCTGTTTTTCTGTCAACTTTCTAAGTTTGTAAGAGCAATATGTAAAAAGTGCCCCTATTTTTGGGGATTTGTCCCACTTTTATTTATGGCTTTGTCCAGATTTCTTCCTCTGAGAAGTTGAGAGGTATGACACACAGACACACACACATACACATGCGCACACACACACTCACACACATGCGCACACACACACTCACACACACACACACACACACACACACACACACACACACACACACACACACACACGACTCCAGTATACTTACCTCTACTTGAGCAATGAGCCATGAATCCATATGGGATGAATGAGTGAACATCATCTTTTTGATGGTGTTTTTTTCCTGCATGCAAAGAATTAACTCAGTAGAATGATTCATTAATCCACTGCCAGCACCATTTCCAAGGAGCAGCATATGGTTAATTTGTACTAGCCGCTCCCTCAGACTGCTGTAGTTGCATGCAGCTTCACCTGCGACGTTGCTGTCCATGCTATGGCCTGATGCAGTGGAGAACTGTAGTAGGAGAAAGGCATCTGACCCATTCATGCTTACTGAAATGCAGAAAGCTTTGAAGTTAATGCTTCCACAATGGGGTAAACCTTTGTGAATCCCAAGTTTGTCTGACTTACCTAGGTAGTGAATATGGGCTTTTACTGCCATTTCCCAGTGACAGTCTGCCAAGTTGCAGTACAACTCCAGAATATATCTGTATTGAGTTTGTTTCATGCAAGTACATTTCTCCATTTAAATGGCACTTTTGTCATTAGTCTCCAAATAGATATTCTTATGCAATTCTATACATCATGTGAAACGTATATATGTGCCTTTATACCTAATATCACAGTGTGTTGTTTAGCTGACAGCCTTTTTTATTTATTTATTTTTTGATGATTCTGTATTAGTAGATACTACCAGTAGCCCAGTTTGGTCATATATCTGCTTGGTTTCTAACCGCTTATTTCACAGAAGATATATATGCATGTGATATGTTCTAGTTGACAAACTCAGTAAGTAATAAGAATCACACCTTTAGTAAGCTGTGGTATCAGACCACAAAATATATTATTTCTCAGAAACAAAGTTTCATTTTTTTATCTCTTCATATGTTTTACCATTTTGTGAAACTACAGACTTGAAGCTACACATTTGAGATGCTATTCTTTCAATGCTTCCAGGGTTATTGGCTCACACAGTGAATTGTATCAAGCTGAGTACATTTGTGTAACAGAAAACTATAAGAAAATTTGAAAGCAACATAGGAATACTGACATTTGTAGGCAGAGCAAACATTAATGTAAGTATTGATGTTTGAAACTGACAAACTGCAACATTTTCAGTGAATTCTGTTTAAGGTAAGTTAAGGTATTAGTTTGTTGATGCACTGATCCAGATCTCCATCAAGGTGACCTTCTTATGCAGCCTACCCACACTGTGAGATTCATCAGTTTCATCTCATACATACTCACACTGCTGTTCCCCCAATGGTATATTAACAGTCTGTATCCAGAACTGTCCCCTCCCTACCCTGTCTTGCCCCTTTTAACTATATCACTCTTCCTCGCACCTTATTCTGAGACTTATTTTTATCAGGTTAATAACATTTCTGCTGTTACTTTATTCCAGCATAAACATTCTGTAGTTTTTCTTTTGCTGCACTTTTCTTTTTACACAAGCACTGATAAGTCTTTTCCCTCTACCAGCAAGACAGTCTTCATCTGTTTCCTCTTTCAGCTATAGATTTGTAGTTTAAACCTCACTTAAAAAGTGAGGCCCTATCAAAAGAGGAAGGCTGCACCACAGCCTACTTATGACGAATTAATCTTCTTCTTCTTTTGGCTTTTCCTGGTTAGGGGTCACCACAGTGGATCATCTGTTCTCTCATGATTTGCAGTGGAGTTTTTTTACAGTGTCGAGTTGCCAGCCCGGCGCCCAACCTTCCACAGAAGGCACACACGCACACACTCACACCTATGTTAATTCCACAAATATTAACTTCCTAGTCAGTCTTGTGAAGAAATTAAAGTATTCACAGGCCTTTTGCCTGGATCAATCATTTTGTTCATAGAATCTTTTGCCTTATCTTAAGTCCACTTATTCAGGTGAAATATGTTTAGCCCACGCACACCATCAACTAAAATGAATGTAAGGGTTCACTGCTAAATACATGTCCTCCTACTGAGCAGTACTAGCAAGTATCCACTCTCTCTTATATATAACCTTATAAATTAACAACCACAACACTTATTTTAACTAACTGCCTGTTGTCTGACTACCTACTGCTATGAAACTGTAGTCTTTCTAGTATAAAAATGAGTGAATTTGTATTTAGGCTTTTTTCCAGCCAGTAAAGAAAATTAGTTACATAGAGCTCTGTAATAATTAGCAATTCTGCATTGCTAGAAATGTCTTAAACATTTGCTTAAATGTATCTAGATATAAAATATATAACCATCTACACAGAAATCATGTCCATTTCATCAAATTGTCAAAAATAGTCTAACTTTCCAAAAAATCCTTCTTCCTGAACTACCAAGCACACTTGAGACCAGAGATAGATTACACTGATGTCCTTCATGGATGCATCTGCAGTCATAACAACTGGGTTGTCCTGTCGTCAGGCAGCCCTTCAGTCGGCCGGATTCCAAAGTCCGGGTCCGGCTTCGGCTGATGTCGCACTTCACCCGACGTCATCTCTGTTGGTCTTCGGGTATAAAGGCATCAGCCGACGCCATTTTCCTCAGTCTTTCTTGCCGCGTGGCGCCCGAAGCAGAAGCTGTTCGCAAGTGCCGGTCGGTCGGATCCAGAGATTACTTCTACCGAATACTACTTTGAAGACTTCTAAAGCTAAGTACCCCGTTGGGGACTCTTTCTTGCCTCAGCCGATGTCAGAAAAAGTTAATAATTGTTTAACCTGTGGGAAACAAATACCTCATAAAGATTTCCACTCTTATTGTCTGCCTTGTTTAGGCCCAGCCCACGACGTAGCAGCCTGTTCGGCCTGTGCTTCATTCAACCGACGAACGCTTAGGCGTCGGTCGGAGTTTGCTGAACAGTTTTTCGGTTCTGATTTTGCGTATATTATGCCGTCGGATCCTCCGACTACCCAAACTGCTAAAAAACACAAAGATAAAGACCGACACTCGCGGTCCGCGGTTTCGGCCGAAACCATGGTTAAGCAAACCGCGAGTGTCTCGGTTTCGGCCGAAACCGAGAAAACTGATCAAAGTACAGCTGAATCTATCACTACCACTGAGGCCCCTGCTACTTCTCTTGAATCGGCCTCAGAAATTTTATCCACTACGGTGGTTGCCACTGACTTATCAGACACCATCCCCTTGGATGTCTCTACCCCAGCACGTGGTGCTGCTAGGCCTCCAGCAGCCATGTCCATTAAGGCCTTTGCCAGGGCTAAAGCAGCCAAAACTACTAAAACAGTGCCTGTTAAACCCCCATCAACCAGGCCCTCTTCTAGTTCACAAATGCTTACTCTGGCAGAAGATTTAATTTCATTAATTAGGGGATCTCAATCTCACCCAGACAGGGCCTCTCAGCCCCCAGAGAAGAGACCCAGGGCAGAGCCCCCCGAGCCTGTGTCCTCTGATGATTCTGCCGATGAATCAGACATAACAGACCAGCCAGAGGCTCCTTTCTCCAATTATGAAGACTCAGATGCTGAAGAATCCATTCCAGCTGCTTCCCCACCAGAAGAATTCTCCTTTGGGGAAACCTTACATGCCATGCGAGAGCAGTTCCAATGGCAGCAGCAGGATTTCTCAGACTCCAGAAAAAGACTTAGGACCTTTCTGCACCTTCCACAGCACAGGCCCTTAGCTATACTTCCTGTCCTCTCTGTGGTGGACGATGCCTTCAATGATGTCTGCTCTGCACCAGATTCTTTACCTCCAGCCCCTGCCAAACCAGACAGATTTTACAGGGTACCAGACACTCATCACCACCTTTACAAGGCCCCACTTGCAGACCCCGAAACTATATCCCAGGGTCCCAGGGCAGTAGCCTCGACCACAGCTAAAAACCCTATTCCTTCTGAAAGGGAAGCCAGGTCATTAGACAGATGGGGCAAAAAGGTCTACACCTCAGCTACTCTCTCAGCTAGAGCTTTAAACTGTCAGTTTCACATGATACAATACCAAGAGTTTATGCTTGATCAGTTAACAAAAAAGCTATCCTCTGATGACTCTATTGATAAGAAATATGTATTAGAAATGGTAAATAACATACAACAGGTTAGTAACCATTCCTTAAAATGTGGCTATGATGCACTGGAGGCTTCATTTAGATCAGCCATGACTGGCACAGTGATAAGAAGACACGCATGGCTAAAGGAACAAGCCTTACCGGATCATGTTAAAGCAAAGTTATTAGATGCTCCTATGGATAAGACCAGCTTGTTTGGTACACCTGCCCAGCAGGTAATGAAGAAAATGGAAGAAAAGGCAAAATCTGTTCAAACGGTTAAAGATTTCTTGCAGGTTCAACCCCCAAGGTTTAGCAGGAACTGGCCTGCCAAAAATTGGTCCTTTCCTGACTCCACAAGATCCCAAAGGGGCAGGAATAGACGTTCCAGAGGCAGAAACCAATCCAGAGGAGGTGCCTACAGAGGACGACAGTGGCAAGGTAACAACAGAGGCACAGACACAACCGCTGCCACTACAACAACACAACCACAGTGACTTACCTCTAAATCCGCCTACCAGGGAACAAATAGCAGCTCCATTAGGCGGCAAATTAACCTTATTTTCGAAGAACTGGCACTATATCACAAAAGACAAGTGGATTTTACAAACCATAGATCAAGGTTACCGGTTCCACTTCCACACTTTACCAGTCAAAAGAGGAATGCCAAACCTACCTCCAAATCAAAAAACAGAGGCTCTACAACAGATAATGCAATTAGCAAACATGAGAGCTGTGGAAAGAGTGCCAACAACAGAACAAGGAAAGGATTCTACTCCAGACTATTCCTAGTTCCAAGAAAGGAAAAAAGTTGGAGACCTATTCTCGACCTGTCCACCTTAAATACATACATCATTGTCCCAAAATTCAAAATGCTGACCCTACAGCAACTTCTTCCCATGCTGGGCAAGGAGTGTTGGCTGGTAACTCTAGATCTCAAGGAGGCATACCTGCACGTCCCCATTCGACCAATCTGCAGAAGATACCTCAGATTTCTTGCAGGATCAGAGCATTATCAATTCTCAGCATTGCCCTTTGGCTTATCTGCTGCGCCCAGAGTATTCACAAAATGCCTGGCATCAGTAATCGCCCACTGCAGACTACAGGGAATTCAAATTTACCCATACCTGGACGACTGCCTAATACAAGGGGACAACAAAAGCAAGCTGACAACAGATTTACAAAGGGTCATTCACTTGCTACAAGCACTGGGATACACAGTCAATTTACAAAAATCAAGACTGATACCATCCCAAACAAGGACATTCTTGGGCTGAATTGGACACAGTAAGACAAATGGCATTCCTAACTGCAGAAAAACACAAAGAACTCCCTCTTTACTTCTTGGCTCTAACAAAACAGAACAAGTTAACAGCAAGAAAAGTACTGCAGGCCTTGGGCTTCATGGCATCATGCATAATCTTGGTCCCACTTGCCAGACTACATATGAGAAAACTACAGTGGTACCTAAAGAATTTATGGTCCCAACACAGGCACAGCCTAGAAACAGAAATTCCACTAATTCCATGCTTAAAACAGGAGTTCCTATGGTGGGCTCAAGCATGCCAGTCAAACCCAGGTCTACCCTTTCGCAGATGTCAAGCAAACCAGACCATCACAACAGACGCTTCAGACCTAGGATGGGGGGCCCACATGCTGGACAAATGCGTGCAAGGATTGTGGACGCAAGATCAACTTCACCTGCACATCAACCTAAAAGAAATGCTGGCAGTAAAACTGGCAATCCAAAAGTTCAAACCATTTCTCAAAGAGGGCCAGTTGATGATAAGGACAGACAACACCACAGTCATGTGGTACATCAACAAACAGGGAGGCACTCATTCATACCCCCTATGCAGAATGACTTTGGAGCTGTGGAACCTGGCACTCAGCTACAACATCCAGTTACAGGCAATATTTGTACCGGGAAAGGAGAATACTCTAGCAGACATATTAAGCAGAACCACATCGGATGCCCACGAATGGATGCTACACCGGGACATCTTCAAGACCATCTCAAAGAAATGGGGAATGCCTCAGATAGATCTATTCGCTTCCCTCTCAATCACCAGCTCAAAAAGTTCTGCACAAGGACATTCCACCCACTGGCATGGAAAGTGGATTCGCTCTCCTTCAGCTGGAAAGGCCTAACAGCATATGCATTCCCACCTCTTCCCTTGATACACAAGGTATTACTAAAAATCAAGGAAGAACGTCCAAGGATAATCCTGATAGCTCCAAACTGGCCAAGACAACACTGGTACCCACTGCTGAGGAGCATGTCTCGGAACAATATGTGGCCAATACCCCTGATGCCTTTGATGTTAACTCAGAACAACTACAGCATCATGCATCCAAACCTAAAAACGTTGCAACTGACTGCATGGAACATCACATAGCAGCAGCTAATCCAGAACTTTCCCAAAGAGTCAAAGATATTATTCTTGAAGCCCGCAGACCTTCAACAAGAAGGAACTATGCAGGTAAATGGAAAAGGTTTGTCATTTGGAGTACTGAAAGAGGAAAAGATGTGTCAAACATAGATATGCCTAACATTCTGGAGTATTTGGCAGAACTTCTACAATACAGGCCTGTCCTACTCCTCCATCAAGATACATGCATCAGCTATATCAGCAAAATACAGCTTTGATCCACCTGTCTTTTCACATCCTTTACTCAGGCAGTTCCTCAGAGGAATCAAGAATGTAAAACCTCCAAGGAAACCACCATTGCCAGCTTGGGACTTGAACTTTGTGCTAGAAAAGCTGACACTATCACCTTTTGAACCAGCAGCAACAGCAGACCTACAGCATCTATCGTGGAAAACTGCCTTCCTACTGGCAATAACCTCAGCCAGGAGGGTTTCTGAACTTCAGGCCCTAATGGCAGTACAGCCCTTCCTAATCTTCCACCAAGATAGAGTGTCCATGAGGACTAATCCTACATTTATGCCTAAGGTGGTATCCAGAGTGTCTTTAAACCAGGCAATCCACCTACCTACCTTCTTTCCCAACCCACAAAACAGAGGGGAAAGAATACTGCATACCTTGGATATACATAGACAGCTATGCTACTACCTGGACAGAACAAAAAGTACCAGAAAAACTGACCAGCTTTTTGTAGCCTATGCAACAGGAAGGGAAGGAAAAGCTATTTCCAAACAGACAATCTCCAAATGGATAGGAAATTGCATACGATTCTGTTACTCCTTCCATGGAAAACCAATTCCACAGAACATAAGACCTCATTCTACAAGGGCAACAGCCACTACCACAGCCTTCTTACGAGGAGTGGCAAACAAAGACATTATTGAGGCGGCTACTTGGACCTCCGTGCATACATTTGCCAAGCATTATAATTTGCCTCTATATTCCAGATCCCGAGCAGGGTTTGCCACTGCTGTACTGCAAGGGATCTTAAACACACCATAATCTAGTTTTTCCTCCTCCCTAGTTGGCTATGGTATTCTACCCAGTTGTTATGACTGCAGATGCATCCATGAAGGACATAGTACAGTTTTGTACCTACCATAAATGTAGATGTCCGAACTGGATAGCATCTGCAGTCAAGATTACCCTCCCTCCTTCCCCTCTGTGGTACTCCTAGGGTGTTTACCCTCCTAATAGCTAGCTGGTGGGGGGGAGTCTTTTATGGTGTATTTGTTTGTATATATGTACTTACATGCTTATTTTTGTGTTTACCTCTATCTTTTTGGAAACATTGGCATTTATCCAAATTTTAGCCTTCAAGAGGGCAACTGGCATCTGGGGCAAGAAACACTGAGGAAAATGGCGTCGGCTGATGCCTTTATACCCGAAGACCAACAGAGATGACGTCGGGTGAAGTGCGACATCAGCCGAAGCCGGACCCGGACTTTGGAATCCGGCCGACTGAAGGGCTGCCTGACGACAGGACAACCCAGTTGTTATGACTGCAGATGCTATCCAGTTCGGACATCTACATTTATGGTAGGTACAAAACTGTACTTTATGCTGCTTGTATGTGATGCATATTGCAGAAGTGCCATTAATCCAGCACCTGCAACACAGGTAACAGCAATAACAGCACAAGCAGTTAAGTGGGGTGGTATCAGAAAGGCAGTTTGTGAAACAAACTTTATTTTCTGCATAAATATGCTCTAAATTTGATTAGCTGTTAGCCAGGTAAGTGAACTGGTCATCAACTGAGCAAGGGTGTTTATGCAGGGAATAGGGACAATATTGACTAGTCGGTCAACCAGACTGATTTTGGAAGGTGGTAGAAAACTTAGAATACCTAAAGAAAACCTATGTCGGCAAAAGGACAACATGGCACACTCTACAGGGGGCAGTGACTGGAGGTCAATTTGAACCCTGGACTATGGAGCTGTGATTCAGAAACTTTAACCACCAAGACTCTAAACGAGCCATTTCATGGTGGTTCTTTTCCAGAGAAAAAGTGTTTCTGTCTTGTATTTAAGTTATAAAAGTAAATCTGTCAAAAGAGGCAAGTTACAAAAAACAGAAATCATTAGCACAGTCTTGACCAATGCAGGAGTCATTGGAGTAAAACTGTTGAATGAACTGTTAATAGGCCAGGCAAGGATAGTATAGAGCCCTGGATCCTGGCGAGCACATTAAAGAAAAATAGTCCTCCCCATTATATAGGAAAGGAAGATAGGTGGTACAGCGAAGTACTAAGTCTTCAGTCAAATGGAATAAAACCCTAAATATTGCTGTCACAGTGTAAAGTGTTTCTCTTGAATAGGAAGACACACAACCTCATAAATGAAGGTCTTCACTGTGTATGTGTGTGTGTTCCTAATGTTAGGAAAGCATCTAGAAGAACCCATAAGTTAACTTAACAGCATCCACTATGAGTACTTGTCTTTATCAGTAATTTGTAGATTAGCAGTGCTTGAAGAGTAAATATTCAAATGGCAGTGTATAAAGCAGTGGCGGTAAATTTTCTGGTTTCAACTTGTATTTTTTAATTGCACTATGAAAAAGAAAATGCACTATCGGTGCGTTTTCTATTTCATAGTGCAGTAAAAAAATATAAGCTGAAACCTGAAAATGTACATTTCTTTTGGCGGTATATTTTTCCAATTCAACTTCTGAAGGTGCATCTTTTCTTTGCAAAGAATCGTATGCTGTCACAAAACATGCCTAATACATCTGGAGATGCAATTGTAGTTTGCCGTCATCATTTGATTTTTTTCTAATGATCCTCCTCCAACAGCACCTCCCTAGTTGAATTAGGCACGTTGGTGGGTGAGAGCGTAGGGTGACAAGTTTTAATAGAGTTTACTTAACTTTTTATTATTTAATTTTAAACAAGTCTGACTTTGCAGAGTGTGCAGAGACCTGCCCTTCCAGTGTGAGTGAGTCACAATTGTCTGCAATGGGGCATTTTTTTTTTTTTTTTAATTGAAGAACTTCTGAAGTAGGGGTTTTCAAGGCACTAAATCAGTACCACATTTGGCCCACTGTTGAAAGGGAAGGCAGGATTAATTTGTAGTACTTGACTTATCTGTCATGACCCACGTAGGTACATATATGCTGTGTAACACTAGTTAAATAGGCCGCATTAGGAATGGCTGTGCAGACTTGCATCCTATTCAGTGGCTGGATTTAAAGCCACGAGCACTTGACAAGCTGCTTAGCTTGCAGGGGTGGGGAATGCAGTTTTGCTTTGCCATAACATGCCAGAGTGGTGGGATTGGAATTATTTGTTTGAGGGCCACTCCTCTAGGCTGCCTGAGAAACTTGGGGGAGGGGATTCTAAACATTTTAGGAAAGTAACTGGTGAAGAAAAGGCACCAAAATACAGTACCACACATAAATATTTTCACTGTTGTAGTGTAGTATAAGTAAAATAAAACCAACAAAAGACTCAATAATGGTGACCCATTGTCTTGGTGCAAAGTGAATGAGTTAAGGTTGCTTTAAGATCACCTAAACACACTGTTCAAACTCAACCTCTCCACAGGCCACGTATCCATAGAGTGGTGCACAGCAACGGTTATTCCACTCCACAAAGGTGGAGCCACAACAGACCCCAGGAGCTATCGCCCTATAAGCCTGACTAGCTTGGTCTGCAAGGCTATGGAGCGCATCATCATGGAACTCCTTTAAAGAGACATTGGGAACCTCCAAACATTGGACCCTACCCAGTTCGGATTTGTTAAGGGCAGATCATGCCTCCTAAACCTGGTGGACTTCTTTGAAACATTTACCAAGGTTATAGACAAGGGAAAGGTGGTACACACATCCTACCTAGACCTTGCAAAGGCCTTCAACATCATTCCCCATTCTGGTATTATAGACAAGCTCACCAGCCTGAACATAAACCCCTAAATCACAAGATGGGTTGCCAGCTGGCTCACGGACAGAACACACGTGGTGAGAGTTGTAGGAGCTAGGTCCGACTCTAAACTGGTTACAAGTGGCATTCCCCAGGGCTCAGTCCTAGGACCCCTCCTGTTTGGCATATACTTCTCAGAGATACAAGCAAGCACAGGAGGACTATGGCTGACCAAGTTCACAGACAACTGCAAACTGGGGGCTATAATTGACTCTCTGACTGACACAGACATCCTCAAAAAAGGGTCTCACTGAGATGGATACCTGGTGTCGAAATCATAGCCACAAGCTAAATGCCAAAAAGTGCATAGTCATCCCCTTTGGAAAAAAACAAAGTACCCACAAACTACCACATAGGTGGTAGTCCCCTAAATACGGAAGACATAATAAGGGATCTGGGGACCCAAGTTGATAGTAATCTCTCCTTTGATAATCACATTGCCATAGTGGTTAGAAAATTCTTTTATGTGGCCCACCTAATCACAAAATGGTTTGCATCAAGATCAAAAGAGGTCATTGTGCCCCTCTACTCATCACTGATCAGACCCATCATAGAGTCCAATGCCCCATTTGGGATGTACCTTACAAGACACCTGCAATAGCTGGAAAGACCACAGAAGTACCTCACCAAGAGGATCACTGGCTTCAAACAGATGCTCCAGCTGTACTCGGTTGCATACCGCCTACTCAGAGGTGATCTCTGCCTGACATACAAGGTCATGTCCAACCCAGAATTGATGGACATGCTCCACCTAAAGAAAACCTTATCCCCTCAAGCTGCACGCTCTAGGGATCTAAACCTTACCACAACAATAAATAGGATGTGCTGGAGGGATATATTCCTGTCCCAGAGACTTCCCATGCTTTGGAACAAGATTCCAATCTCAATCAGGTAGAGCTTCAAGCTAACACTCTTCAAGAGAAACCTTGACGAGTGGATGGGAACGTTTACCCTGGGGATCACTTCAGTGGCTGTGCTGGACAGAGGCACAGGGAACTAATCTAAGGAGGTGGCGAAAGCTAACACATTCTGGCTAGGCTTTTAAGTGCCTTCAGGCAGATAGCCTAGTACGTACCTATGAACCTATGAATATGCTTTATTTTAGCTTAGATTTCTTTTGCCTTGCAATGCAAACCAATTTTTGTTTTAATGTAATTGGGGTGTTTAAAAAGAATTATGGAATATATATATAAATCGCATAAGCTGCGCGCTTAGTACCTGAACTCAGTATGGACTGCAACTCACAGTCAAGTGGTACAAGAACATGTAAACACTTGAACAAGGCACACACCCTTAGTATGCACCAAAACAGCACAATCATTTGTACACAACACTGTTGACAGGGATTGAAAGCTCAAACCAGTCTTTTGTTTGTAAGGGTTTATTTAGGCTGAGGTCAGAGACTGTATTGGAGATGTGTGCTCCAGTTTTAACTGCTCCTTCATATGTTTAAGAGGTTACTGTTATAAAATGTTTACTTTCTGAGATGTCCTGTCTGTCCTGTGTAGAAGCACAACTCCCCTCCTCCCCTTGGCCATGTCCCCCGTTCGCACTTGTGCTTGACTAGCCCACAGCTGCCCTCGTTCCTTCTGTGCTCTCTCCCTCCCTCTTAGAAGCCTGTGGTTAACTCAGCAGGAAAACTGAGGTTTCACACTTTCACTGTTTGAACCAGCCAAGTCAGTGTTCAGTGCCAGACACCACAGTGACAGAGAGAAAACTCTGTGAGCAAGAGAATCCCGTCAACAGGCAGGATATCTTCACAGCCCAAGGCAGGCACTGCAAAAGGAAGGGACGCTGCTTTCACTGTCTCAGCCAAGGTGCAGCTCTGATATTATGATACATCTGGCATTTAGCTTCATTGTATTAGCAGTAATACAATGCAGTGGATGAGTGTTACTCTGTTGTAATTCAAATGTCTCTCTCTCTCTCTCTCTCTCTCTCTCTCTCTCTCTCTCTGCAAGCTTGTATTTTGAGGGCACTATATCTCTTGACCTCGTAGTGCAAGAAATCTGAACAAAGCCTAAAATAATGGTGGGAGAAAAGCCCAGAAAATACGGACATATTTTAAATATTACAACTATAAACTTATAAAGTTGCTAGAATAACAGGGTTTGTGTTAACATGCATTTTTCTGAACGATATGAAGTCTGAAACTCAAATGTGTGTCATTATTTAGAGACTTCAATCGTCAGTGATTTGCCAGAAAACCACACATTTTTGGAAGAACAAACCAAAGCATGAGCCAAAAGTCAGGACATTCTGTGAAAATCTGGACAGTTGAGGGTTATGGTGTGCAGGGAAAAAAATTGTTTGCACTTTCTTGAATTTTAATAAATTACAATTATGCATTGCATTCTGAGTATGCACATCAGCTGCTTTATCACAATCTAATTCCATGACATGGATTTAATAGTCATTGCAACATGGTATAACGGGATGCTGGAAATAACATTCCCATCTAGTTATTGTGTTAGTTTGTGTTTCTTTTCATATGTCCTCACTGTTTTACATTGTCAGGGTCTGTAAAACTGAATCTGTTCTAAACCATATTAAAGGAGAACCACACCCACAAACTCAAAAAACATGTTTATTTCACCATGGTTTGGTGTTTCCTACATTTTAACACCACTCTGGGAATATTTACAGGTTTTTAAATATTTTTATATGTAATTCCTGAGTCTGACCACATGGGGTCTGGCATCTTGAAGTAATTCTGATTGTTTAGTCTGCCTCTAGGTATCCCATAATTCAGTGCTCATCTGTACAAAATTACATCACATAGGCCTCTTTCTTCCTAAAGCTCCTGTCATGGCACTGCTGTCATTCAGTCAGTTTTAAGTAATATTTCATGCTGTTCAATGACTGCTTAAAACCCAAACCATGCAAATGCCACAGAACAGGCTTTCATAGTGCTTTTTACTGCTGCTTCTTTTTAGAATGGCTAAACTGCAGTCTTTTGCGAAGCCTGAATTTGTACTACTTTGACTCATCTACCATCCCCCTTCACACCTAACTTCCCTAGCTCTCAAAGTGCTAAGGGTAATTTGAGCTCTTGCCTACTGTGATTGACAGCTTACAGCAGAAGATCTGACTCATGTACTGTTTCCTTGTTCTAGCCTTTAGTTTTTGTATAGGTAGAGGAAGGACCATGGAGCTGTGAAACCACAGCATGGGTGGGTTTTTAGGAAGATAGTGGTGATGTCAGTTTGGGGAGGGAAATGGTCAGAAAACTACCTGTATTCAGTGGCCTTCATGACATCAGTGAATTGGAGATTTTTCCAGGGCGGAACAAAAGTTTTTTGAAAGTGAAACCAACACAGTACAGTAAGGTACTGTTCTAGTCGAGAGAAACAGTCAGTTGAAAATATTTTAAAAGCTGTATTGTTGTTTATTCATTGCAGGGACAGTAAATTGGGAGAAAAAAGACAGAAAAGTTGAGCAATTAATAATAGAATCACATTGTTGTCCTTTAATTTCATCAACTGTATGTTGGTCTTTCCCATGTAATACCTGCAGTAACACTGCTGACATTTTGGGGGAGTTCCTCACTTCAAATGCAGGGAAGCCTGACTTCAACAGGCAGCACTATTGCTTTGGAAGTGCACACTGGCATTCAGGAACAGTGTTATGTTTTCAAAATATTATGGTGTAACAAAGAGAAATTACTTTGTAGAACTGGAGGTAGACATTTGCAATTACTCATTAGATAACTTGTCTTGAGGAATGGTAAACAACAAATGCAGAACTGGGCAAAATGTAAGAACTTAAAAAGTAAACCAAGTGTGAATGATTTGAAATCCAAATTGAAGTCAAAGCTTGTTCAGGATATTTTTAAATTATTACTATACTATACCCCTAAAAATAGTTTTACTGAAGTTTTAAATTAAAAATCAGTTCTATACTTTGTGGAACTCTGTTAAGAAAAGAATAACTGGAGGTATTTGAATGAATTAAATAGGTCGCACATTATTGTTCCTAAGCAACACACATTATAACTTTAACAGTTTATCCATCTGTGAGGCTCCTGCATCCCTTCACAAGCCACATTTTACCTTTCAAGTAAGAATGCTTCCTGAGTATATCTCTTCAACTCCAACATTCCCCTTATCCCAGCCTGTCTTTCCTGGAAGTGCCTTGTACTGTTGTAGGAGGCTTACACTTTTTTGAACAGACAAAAATTTTATTTAATTCCTTTTCACTCATTTAATAATATAGCCAGACCCCATTCTATCTGCTCCTTACATTTCTCCTCCCTATACATTACATTTTTGTTTGTCTCTCTATCTCTGAAACCTTCCCTTACAGCTCCCTGTAAATTCTCCGCTCGCCATCACCCTTTCACAAACACATACAGCCATTCCCCATATGAGGTTACACTTTTCCCAGAGCTGCCCACTCTGCAGGTGACAGAAGATATAATCTTTACCTCCCATGACTGAATCAGCTAGGATAAATGATCCTTCTCACATTAAGACCTGCAGTGTTACCTTTTCAGCTTTGCACTATCAAGTTGTTCACCCACAGTCAAGTGTGTGACCTCTAGTGCCTCCTTTCTGCTTTAAACCTCACTAACTTTCTCTGTTTGGGATCAAAGAACCACCTTTTTCTGAGTACATATTCCTCACAGACCATTTATCATATTTTCCCATCCATTCCTATAGGCTCCATATCACTCAAAATTACCATCACAAGTAACAATCATAAGCAACATCTCCTGCAAAATGAGACTTGGTAATCACTATTTTTTTTAACCTAGGTGGTGTCAGTTTTGTGACAAATACATACCTCTGCATCAAACTCCAGTTTTGCCTTCCTAATTCATCTACATACCCTGTATATTTTCTTCCCAAACCCCTCATCTGCCCACTCTTCATTACTTTTCCCACTCCTTGCTGTCTTTTCTCCAAGACTGCCTTAACTGCTCAGTCCCCAGCCTATTCCTCTTCTTATTCAAACTCTTGTTAATGTTCATTCACCTCCCTTCTTTCTCTATCTTTGTTCTCTCCATCAACCTTCCACTACTCACCTCCACTAGAGTCTTTAACCCTCATATGCCAGTCATACCCCCTGGGGAAGCCCAAATGCAGCTATTGCAGACAGCACTTTCCATAGCAAATGTGAATAACAGTCCCTTAGAGATTAATGTAGTATCCTTCCCACATAGAATGCCAAGTTATACTATTTTAGATGAAAAAGTGTGGATACTTGTGCATTTAATTTTGTTTATTAGGAAGGCCTCTTTAAACATTTTCATGAAGCTGTAATCTCCTGTCATGACATCATGAAAGACTGAACCCACAATACCTCACTACCTAAGTCAGTATATAGCCTACTGCATTTCCGTTAACACTGCAACAAAAGGAGAGTCTTGCATTCTAGTGAAACAAGTTGGTAAGCTGTGAACCTCACAATAAACACCCTACATTAAAGATTAATATATGTAATTATATAGTCATACCCACATAACACAGATGGCCAGAATCTGAAAAGTTTGAGGAATCTGGCACATTACGCTGATAGCAGTGGAAATGTTGAGAATAACTATAGAGAACTCAGAATATCCCAGTGCACAATGGAATATCTCAGCAGTAATGGTGCACTGTATATCATGTTTAGGTGCTCCATAAGTAATGAAAAATCACTGTCAAAGCGTGATGTACATTAACAAAGTTACAGAAAGAATCTCACAATCTAAGCAACCTAACATTCATAGGTACATATCTGTAGCAGAATCTTACCAGTGCATTTACAGACAGCTAAGGAATATCTCTGCAAGTACATTGTTATTAAAATATGCTAGCTATCACTTGTGGGATCTGCAAATTTTCTAATAAAACAATTAATAAAGCTGAAGGCAATCTTGGTCACATCGACACAGCTAACATTGACTACCAATGAATGCAGGACTTGTGTGGGCAACACAGGTAATGCACACACCCAAGGAAATTGGGACATAGAAAAGCAGATGAGTGGTATGGATGTGGATGAAGAAGAGGAACACGCAAGGTATATTGGAATAGGAAAATCTTAGGGAAAGTCATAGGGGTATGGGCATTTTTTTTTTTTTTTTTTTTGTGAGAACAGGCCCCATTTTTTATTTTTTAAGAATAGAAGGAAAGGTAGAGATAGGGAAAGAGGAGATGGCCATCCCAGCAGGTATACCTACAGAACAAATATCAGAACAGATGACAAAGGTTGGAAAAAAACAGTAAGGATAGTTAAGTTACACAGGCCGCCACTGCACAACATGAGCAGTGGAAAGTCATCAGAGTGGAGATGCATGCCATCCATGGTGAATTGCTCAAAAATATATCTACATATGCACTTAAATCTGTCCGTGTTTGTGAATTGTCAGTGCCAGAGATTTAGCAAAGGCTGGACAGTTTTCATAAAGTTTTAGCAGCATGCACAGCTCTTCCCTTCAGAAGAAAAAGGAAGTCCAAGCATTACTCTTGAGACTGCTCTCAGAAACTGGTGAGAAGACCTTTACTTAATTGAACTTCACTGTTTCCACACAAATCATTATTTAATTAAAAAAAGTTACTTAAATATTTCACTGTGGCTATTTTCACCTTCAGTAGGACCCAATTCCTAGTTCATAACAGTGCATAGCTGCTGTGGCATATAAGGAGAATGTGACTCGGTATGGGCACCCAACTATCTTTTCCAGGCATGCATTGAAAATATTATACTATCCATACATGGTACTGTGTGCTGCACAGGAATTACCTGCTTCTACTACCACATCCACAGCAAAATTACGTGCATCCGAATGTATATTGCTATCCTCCCACACATGATGTTAGAGCTTCTTTAGGTGATCTTGTCACAACCACCAAACCCAGTGTCCCACTTTCCCACTTCCACCCTGGTAGTCAACTGATCAGACTGCCACCCCCTTTACAAATTCCTGGATTCGCCACTGTAAAGCATGAGAAGCTTTGATCCCGGGCATAAATAACATATTGGGAACCACACGAATAGTTAAAGGAGGGGGCTGGACCAATGAAGGAAATACCCAATTGGCTTGACTATGGGAAAGCGTACATCATTTGGTCAGGTGGGTTGGAAATGAGATTTGGAGGGATGCTGATGCCACCAGTTTGTGATGAAGCCAACTTTTAATCAAGTGCCTTTGTGGAGGTAAAAAGGTAAGATGCAATACCAGATAAACCCACTGGACAAATTATCCCTTTTTTAGGGGTGACCAGGGAGCAGTGTTTGGTTAAACACACAGCGTGTTCATTTTTTGTCAAATTGACACAGCAATCATTATTTATTTACTTATTTTTTGCCTAATTAAACAATGGTATACTCTTAAGAGCTTACATCAGTACAAGTTAGTGGAGTGAAGATCAAGCCATCGTTTTCTTTTATATGCCCAGACAGGAGCCATACATGCCCCTGTTTCAAGATAAGAGCTCATATTCTAAACACTAACCCTGTGATTGACAGGACTGCAGTTTTATTATTTATTTGTATTGGGGTAGACCACTGATCCCAATAGATGAGTTTCAAATTTAGCTTGGGAGTTTACAATCAAACTTGAAAGTAACAGTAATGAAAACTGCATAAAAATGAAACATAAAAGCAGTTTTTATCTGGATGAAATAAAGTATTGTATGCAGAGATTTTGCCTAACAAGAAGGAGACTACATTATTAAGTATACATCATTAACAAGATGAAGACTAAAACATGCAGAATTGTGATATCTGCTCACATTGGCTGCAAACTCTGAATGTTATTAATCCATCCTCCAAACTTTTAAAGTAACTCTGTATCTTTTAGCACAGCTGGTCAATTTGTAGCAGTTCAAAACTCATGGTCTGCTACTGCTGCTTATCAGCCAGTACAAGCTTTAGGTAACATCACCATGTTCAGCACCTTAGCAAAACACATTAAAAATTTGTTTAAGATATCTCAATTCCATTCCAGCACTGCACTTGACATCCTTCATAGGTCATCTCCTTCATTGCCTTCTCATGTTTGCTGCATCATTGATCCCTCCTTGCCTTAGATATGCAAACCCTTATAAAATGTCCTAGGTATTGCCATGATCTTCACCTTCTTCAGGCAGATGCACCTAGTCTTCCATCCTTTGTCAAGCACTGCTTTGCTATTACAGAAACCTACTCTGTTCACTCCTTACTTGTAGGCATCCCTTCCAGGTGTAGAGTTTCCAGGTCTTCCTCTTTTGAACTGAAATGTCTTGTGTTTCTTCAATAGCAGTGTTAATCACTCTTTCTTTTGTGGAACTATCTTATCTTGGATCCTTTTATGCATAAACTCCAGACCTGCAACATTTCTTTTCTATAGGGAGAATATGCATTGCCCCCTCTAAAAAAATGAAAAAATGAGTACCTTTTTCCAGGCTATTCACAATTGTGGTTCCTTTGTGACAAACTACAGCTTGTTCACTGCTGTAGGCACAGTTCTGTAGGCCTAGATCTAAGTACAGATGAAGACAAATATTCACTACTTCAGTGTCCTATTCTCATGCTAAATCTGATATGACTGCAGGTGCTTCATGTCCACTGCAGCAGCTGTAAATTGTTCTGTATGTGCCACACAGTTGTCCCCTTCTCAGCCCAAAGGGACTAAAACATACTAACATTGCACATGAGATTGAGAGTCGCTGTTTTGTGCATCATCTTTTGCAAATCAAGGTGTTCACGTAATATTCAGACGTTGCACTGTTTATAATTTCCTTAGGAACTTTTAATGCTTGAAAGTCTGGTCATTTTGCTTTTGCATAGTTGTTGCTAACTTAACTGTGCTGTACCTTAAAACTTCTAGACCTCAGCAGTGTTCAAAGCTAGAGAGGAGCAATCATCAGTTTCTACAAGTCATCACTGTACCACCATGACTTGCCTTCTTCGCTGTATTGTGCCTCTCAAGAGCTTCAGGACTTCAACAATATTCCCTCCATACTCCATCACTTTTTTGACATTCATCCTTCAGCCATTTTGTCTTGCATTCCTTCACATATGTTTATCTAAGCAGTATCTTGTTAACAGTAGTATTTTCCAACATGGTCATTGTTTTTAAAGAGCAGTTATTTTGGCCACCATTTAATTAGTCACCAAGCCAGAAGCCTAAGGCAGTTCATCATTAGTATTGAACAAAACAAACAATACTTAAATTATTTTAGCTACCTCACTTAATATTCAAAAAAAATCAAATTTGCTTTTGTCCCATTGTGCATTATGACAAACATTAGTCTCCTATAATTTTATTTGTAATGAATTATGTGACGAGATTATGCTGCTATAGCAGGAAAACAAACATGTTAAGTGCTTCCCTAGTGTGAGACCAGATCATATCAGCACTTAGAGGTGCTTAACAAAAGTTTTTAAGCACCCCAAGCAGTGGTATGATCAAGTCTTGCTCTAGGAGCATTGCCAGCCAGCAAAGAACAACAGCAGAAATTAAAAATATTTTAGAAAGATATTAGAACCTCACTGTATCGCACTTATAAATGCAAAGTGTGGCAAAATAGTGTCTAACATCTTTTAAAACTCTTCGTGCAACATGTGAGCACTGTTTCTGGTTGCTTTCTTTTTGACAGTTCCAGCGGTGGTAAACACTTTGTACTCCTACCCCTTTTTTCTGCAATTGGTAGACTTTTAGTACATGGAACAGATAAGACTTCTTGCACTACAAAGAATTATGATTGTTTTCTGATCATGACCAGCTATGTTCTTGACATGGATGTCAAGATTCATTTCTTGAGCTTCGATCTTGAGGTGAATTTCTTAGTATTCATGTCTCAAAAATATAATATCCTGGTAATGATTGGAGACCCAATCATAAAACATTATATTCAGTAATGTTATGTTGATGCTTACATTTTGTTAGAACAATAATATTCCCACAGTTTAGTGAGACCTTTTTTAAAAGTAGTTCACTAGCTTCCCAGGAGAGCTTTCCCTTTGTTTTTCATTCAGGAAACATCAGCCATGGCACTACAGTTATGCTTTGGATTTGCATTAGAATGATTTCCACTCCTTATCTGACGATTGTCATTAACATATCTGTTTCATATAAAAAGCTTGTTTAGAAACCCTATAGAGTGTGTTATTAATTATACTCTTCTTGCATACAAATAAAACGTTATGCTAGTACAGCTTAGTTCTATCTTGAATGAGCTTGCAAGGCTCTCCAGTAATCTGAAAAAGAACGGAAGGTGAAAAATAAATACTACTTAAAATACCAACAAACTAGGAACATGCAAGTAAAGGTTGTTTCTTTCCATCCTGGCTTTTATCATTAGATGATTACTGCTGTTTAATCCGTTTAAAAAAAAAAAAAACATTCTTCGCTGTTGCTGTGTAGTTTAGTGATGTGTACATACTCAAAGGAATCAGGGTACAATACAAATTGCTTTACATAGGAAAAATAATAATAAAAAAACTCCACAGAATGTAATAAATGACACAGTAAAAGCAGTGCATATAGATATTACATAATGAGTCACAAGTATGTACTACAAAGCTAACAATTGTAGCTTCACGGGATTTAAATGTATACACATTTAGCAACATAACAAGCAGTGTTGCGATTAATACAAGTATAGTAGGTAGTGAGAGAGGGAGAGGATTTAGCTTATGTGAAGAGCAGTAGTATAGAAAAAAGGAAAACACATACGATTATGTTGTAGCATGTATGTGGAAAATATTACAGTTAGGATATTCAATAATATGACCATTTTATGGCTAGTTTATGAAATTATAACATACATAGGCTGGAGTAGAAGTGCCAGATTCCTGCAGAGAAGAGCCACCAATACAGTAATAAAGTAAGTAGCCAGGTACACTATCTGACTCCATTAGTAACCACCTACATATCCACATTACTAGGTACTCACCCAAACTCACTTGTTCTCAACTCTTTAAGTACATCCGTAACCAAAGAAATTTCAGTATCACTTCCTTTAACAAAATTCTCTGAAATATTAATTAGCCCTGTCTATATTCTTAACCTTTAAATGATGCAGTTAGCTACTTCAACCAGGCATTCCTAAACATACTCAACTCTCTGACCCCTATCAGGAAAATAAAAGTCAAAGCTAGACATGCCCCCTGGCTATCCAAAGAAACCTTCCACCTTATGCATAAAAGAGATGCTACTTGGAAACAATATCTAAAAACAAATCTTCTGTCTTCCTTCAATCTTACGTGGAATTTAGAAACCTTACAAAAAAAGAATCAACCAGGACAGAAGAAAGTTTTACCTCTCTGATCAACCTCTGAAACCTACTAACCCCCAGAAGTTCTGGTCAACTATAAAAACTCTTCTCAACCCTGGCTCACCCACAATCCCCAATCCTTTTCACAATCAATCTCTCTCAGATACCGCCATTCATTTTAATCACTACTTTATTGATACCATTTCTAAACCTGTACCTATCACCTCTAATATTCCCAACCCCACCTCTAATTCCACTTCCAGTACTATCACTTCTATTACCACACCCACTTTTTCTCCATACCCACAATCTGACTCCTCTAACCTCTCTGACTCCTTCTTGCTCAAACCTGCATCTGTTAGTTATATTAAAACTCTCCTTAGTAAACTCAAACCTTGTTCCCCCGCCCCTGATAACCTACCTTCCCAATTCCTAAGAATTGCTGCTAACTCTGTGGCCCTTCCTGTCTCCATTATAATAAACCGCTCAATCCAAGAATCTATTTTTCCCTCTATTTGGAAGGAATACTATATTATCCCACTACATAAGGGTGGAAACTACACAGAACCATCTAACTTCTGTCCCATTGCTATTCTTTCTACCCTCTCCAAAATTCTAGAAAAGCGTATTCATTCTCAACTGCTTTCCCACCTTACTCAAAACAATATTTTAACCAACACCCAGCATGGTTTTAGACCCAAACACAGTACTAACACAACACTTTTATCCTTCTGTCATACAGTAGCTGAGGCCAGAGACAATAATAAACTTGTGTCTTGCCTTTTCTTAGATATGTCAAAGGCTTTTGGCATTGCTTCTCACAAGCCTCTACTTCAAAAACTTTCTCAGCTGAACATTTCTATCCCCACTCTAAATTGGTTCTCTAGTTACCTGTCCAGTTGCTTACAAGCAGTTAAATGGGAAAATTCCTTTTCACCCTTTCTGCCAGTTCAGACTGGTGTTCCTCAAGGTTCTGTTCTTGTCCCCCTCCTTTTCAACCTCTTCACCAATGGCCTATACACTGCCAGCAATTTCTCCCCTATCATACAGTATGCAGATGATTCAACTTTGATTTCCATTTCTGACTGTCAATAACCTCCACCATATCACCCAGTCTTCATTTCACTGTGTTGAGAAGTGGCTCTCCAACAATCAACTTATCCTGAACCCCTCTAAAACTAAGCTCTTACTATTCCTACCTAAAGCTCTAGCCCATCACAAATCCACCTTTCTCGTATCCTCACTAAATGGCACCATCATATCACCAGATTTACACACTAAACTCCTAGGTGTCATCATTGACAACCAGCTCAAACTAGACCTCCACATACTTCATTCTATAAAGAAAACACACCAAAAATTGGGTATGTTATATAGAAACAGCAAATTCCTGACCTCCAACTCTAAACTACTGCTAGCCCAATCCTATCTCCTCCCCGCCCTTCTCTATGGCTCCCCTCTATTTTCCAATTTACAATATAACCTGCTGGCAAAACTTGACCAAACTTATAACAAAATTGCTAGATTTGTCACCAGCAGCCCCTATAAATCTCATCACTGTTCTGCTCTCAAAAAACTACATTGGCTCGAATTCCCACACCTTCTGACCAAATATCAGTTGATCCAAACTTTCTGAATTCTTAATTCTAACTCTGACTGTCCATCTCTGTCCAACCTGATCTCCTGGTACATCCCTCCCTGATCCCTGAGCAGCTCTGATAAACTCATTTTACAAGTCTTGTTGTTGATGTGTCTTTTCGGCTTATAAGCCCAATATTAACACAGATAAAATGCTTTATGAACACTCCATCTCCCTTATTTGGAATAATCTTCCACTACATATTAGAAGTCATACCTCTCTTCCTAACTTCAAACATGACCTTACTTTGTACCTCCATAACAACCCTATATGTACCTGTAACCATCCTACTTAAATCCTCCCTTTCCATATTCCCATTTCTCCACTAGACCTTTCATTAAGACCTTTTTTTCCTCTTTCTTATCTTACTTTATCCAATCTGCTCTTCTTTCTATACCCTCCCTCTTTATATAATTTACTTTATCCTACTGCTCCTTTTTTTGTTTTCCTCCTTCCTCTAGATCACTTCATTCCTCCTCTACTCCTATCTTCTTTTGCACTTTCCTTCTTCTGACCTTGTATATAGCTATGCACTATTCCTTGGATTACATTTATTTTCTTATCCATTGTATCCATGTGTTTGTTTTGCTCTTTATATTGTTGACTTGTCTCTATTTGTATGTATTTGTATGTTTTACTTGGGGCTTTTCCCCTCGGGTCTCCACTGAAAATGGGTAATTTCTTACCCAGTTGGACTAACCCGGTTAACAAATGTGAAATAAATAAATAAATAAAAAATATAGAGTAAAAACATTTTTGGAGACTCGAACATAAGAGTTCAAGATGCAGGAGTGGGAATGATAGTTATTGAGACTATATAACAGTTGGGATATGGTTAGAGTGAAGGGTGTGGGGATCAGCAGAAAAGAGATTATTGGGTTTAGTGTTGAAGCGATTAGGGGGGGGAGATATATGGAGAACTAGGGAGTTAGAGTTGTGATTAATATATAAAACAGAGGGATATTATAGAGTCAGCATCAGAGTAAATAATGAAAATAATGCATAATTTGACAATAAAAATACAGAGATGTTTGATTTTGTATTTATTTTTGCTTATTTCTTGACCAGATAAGCCCACTGGAGAAATTTTCCCTTTTTTAGGGGTGACCTGACAGGTGTCTGCATAAATGATTTACTCAGTGTCACTCTGTAGGCAAATTAAGTTAGAAGAAATCAAACCCTGTACCTTGGGCACAGGAAGCAGCAGGTGTTAACAAAAACAGAATGATGCAGGATATATATTTGAAAAAAAAAGAATTGATGCTGTTTATTATACATGATAGCAAGACTCTATTCAAAATACAGAGACATGTTTGGCAGGTCATAAGCTGAGAGTCAGTAGGTGGGAACAGTACAGTGGTGTATGTGTAGAGAATGGTAGTATACTGCAGTTAGGCGATGGTGCTTAAGTGACTGGATGTCATTTTCACTGATGCCAGAGAATTAGGTGATACCACAACTGCAACGGCAATTCTGTAAGAGATGTTAAACTGATAACTTGACGGTGCACAGTGGTGCAGTGGTTAACATTATCACCTCACAGCAAGAGGTTCTCTGGTTCGATTCTCGGTACATAAAAAGTGTATAGTACATAAAAAGTACATAGTAAGTTAAAAGAAACATAGTTAGAAGCATGGCTCTCAAACAGGAGATTAATCTATCCCACCAGAGTCTAGCCTCCCAAACATCTCAGATGCCCAGGTGAGAGCTGCTCTCTCTAAAGGAAAAAACACAGCATCAATGGGACCGGACGGTGTCCCCGGATGTGTGCTACACGAACTCAATGAGGAACTAAACCCACACATAAGGCTGCTGTTTAATCTTAGCCTTACTACAGGATACGTACCCAAAGAATGGCGTACGGCAACTGTGGTCCCACTCCACAAAGGCGGTGCTTCTACGGACCCTGGAAATTACCGCCCCATAAGCTTGACGAGCCTTGTCTGCAAAGCTATGGAGAGGATCATAATGGAACTCATAAATAAAGACATTGGGGACCTACAGACACTGGATCCTACCCAATTTGGCTTTGTCAAGGGCAGATCCTGCCTCTTGAACTTGGTCGACTTTTTCAAAACAGTCACTAAGGCCATTGATGAGGGTAAGGCAGTTCACACAGCCTACCTTGACCTAGCAAAAGTGTTCGACACAATACCCCACTCGGGCATCATAGAAAAGCTCACCAGCTTAGATGTAAACCCATATGTCACAAGATGGGTTGCAAACTGGCTCAAGGACAGAACACACAGGGTTAGAGTTGCTGGTGCCATGTCAGACTCTAAGCCGGTCACGAGCGCTGTCCCACAGGTCTCAGTCCTGGGCCCCCTCTTGTTCGGCATTTATTTTTCTGAAGTGCAGGCAAACATAGGGGGATTGTGGTTGACAAAATTTGCAGATGACTGCAAACTGGGCACCATAATTGACACTCCATCAGACACAGACATCCTCCAGAAAGGTCTCATAGAAATGGATAACTGGTGCCAGAGCCATGGCCTTAAGCTAAATGCCAAAAAATGTATAGTCATACCCTTTGGGAAAAACAAGGTAACCCCTAATTACCACATAGGTGGTAATCCATTAAACACGGAAGAAGTTATCAGGGACCTGGGGACCCAAGTTGACAGTAACCTCTCTTTTGACACTCACATTGCCAAAGTGGTTAGGAAGACCTTCTACATTGCCCACCTGATCATGAAGGGATTCACATCCAGATCAGGAGAGGTCATTGTACCCCTGTACTCTTCACTTATCAGACCAATGATTGAGTACAACGCCCCATTCGGAATGTACCTTACCCGACACCTGCAGCAGTTGGAAAGACCCCAAAAGTTCCTCACCAAAAGGATAAAGGGGCTCAAACATATGTCATACGATGCCCGACTGAAGAAACTCCAGCGATATTCAGTCGCATACCGTCTGCTCAGAGGTGATCTGTGCCTGACATACAAGGCCATGTCCAACCCGGAATTAATGGACATGCTCCACCTCAAAAAATCCAAATCCACCAGAGCCACGAGAGCAAGAGACTTAAACCTCAACACGGATATAAATAGGACGTGCTGGAGGGACAGATTCATCACCCAGAGACTCCCTACACTATGGAACAGAATCCCAGTCCATGTGAGGCAGAGCCCCTCACTGACTCTGTTCAAGAGAAATCTTGACGAGTGGATGGGAAGATCGTAGGTTTACCCCGGGAATCATCTCTGTATCACTGCTGGACAGAGGCACAGCACATTAATGGGTATAGTATTCTCATCCTAAGGGGTGGTGAAAGCCACACACACTCTGGCTAGGCTTATAAATGCCCTAGGGCAGATAGCCTAGTATGAACCTATGAACCTATGAACCTATAATTGTCATAGTAAGTTAGTTGTGTATAGATCAAGGCCTATATTGTAAGCTCGAAGAGGAAAAGGAAGGTGACAGGATGAATTCAGTTATGCATGGGCAGATCCAGGTTTCCATAAGATATGATTTAAGTAATTTTTTGAATTGTGCTACATTTGTGGTGGAGGTTATGGGGGGGGGGGTCCAGGTTTTAGCTATTATGTGAGAGTAAAGAGATTTTCCTGCGGTATTGTTTTCTGTAGTGGTACAGAGAAGAGATTTACTGGTATAATGGAAGGGACGACTAGTAGAGTAGTGGGTGAGCATTTGTTTTAGTGCCGGTATTTTTTAGGATATTAAATGCAGTAGTTAATTGTTGGTAGGTAAGTAATCGGGGAAATTCTAGCTAGTTAATATTTTTTAGTACCTGGCAATGATGGGTTTTGAAGGTAGAATTGTTAGCAAATTTAGCTATTTTGTTGTAACATGATTCAATTTTGTCAAGATCAGTTTTTCTAATATGGGTTAATATTGGTGCTGCATACATAAGTGTGGACAGAGGGTGAGTTTGGGCTAAAGCGATTCTTGCTCTATCTGTGAGAAACTTCTTGGGTCAATAAAGTGTACCCATTTTTCTGTGAACCAACTGGATAGTTTGAGCAATGTGGACATCAAAGTAGAGATTTCTGTCACTTTCTACTCCAAGGAGTTTAATATGGGTTGAAGGAGTGATTAGAGTGCCATTTTTGGATGAGACAGAGAAAGTTAGGGTAGTAGATTTGGATTTATTTGGTGTGAAAAAAAGTAATTTAGTTTTGCTGGGGTTAAGAATGAGTTAGATACCAGTGATCCAATGTTCAATAGCAGAAAAGTATTCTTGGGCCAGTTGCTGTAGGGTAGAGAGAGACTGGGCTGAGCAAATGAGTGTCGAGACATTAGCATATTGTACAAGAGTGGCTTGCTGTGTGGAGGTATGTAGGTTATTTGTGAAGACAGAGAAGAGAAGTGGGCCCAGTAATGAGCCTTGAGGTATGCCTATGGAAGTGGTAAGTAGAGGAGATAGTATGTTTTGCCATTGGACAGATTGCTGTCTTTCACTTAGATAACTGTTAAACCAGGATATAGTAGAGGGGGAAAAGGATAGGGAGGCAAGGGCATCTATTAGTTTTGGGTGGGAAACCATGTTGAATGCTTTGGAGAAGTCCAAGAAGATAGCAGATATGAAATTGTTATTGTTTTTATGGTGATTAACTTGATTAGTGAAAGAGAGGAGAGCAGTAGTTGTGCTGTGATGTGGATGGAAGCCATGTTGGGTGGGCAAGATTAGATTATACGTGTTCAAATATTGCATGACTTGAGAATGAATACATTTCTCAAGAAGTTTAGATAATGAGGGGAGTATTGCAATTGGACGGTAGTTGGAGAAATCATAGGATTGGCCACCTTTATGTAGGGTATAATGTAGGATATTTTCCATATTTGAGGGACACAGGCTTAGCACATAATTTCCTTCCAACAGGTTTCACTATGTCAGAGTAATGTCAAGTGCACATCTGTCTATATGTAATATAGAAGATAATATTCACACATGCATGTATGTGTGGGTGCATGTACTATGTGATGAGCTATATGTGATATATATTTATTTTAATAAGTGACCCATTGTTTTCTGTTATAAAAGAAAGTTCAGAGTTTTAGGTTTTGTGTACCTTATTGTGATGTGGCACAGAATGCTTGCTAAAACAAATAGGAGGCTATTCTTAACTGCAGTTAGGGGTTCCAAGTGAAACTATACACAATTTGGAAAAATGTATGTTTGGAAACATGAAGAAACTCAAAATGGCACAGAATATTTATTATTGTATTTATTTGACATTTATTAACCAATTAGTCCAACTGGGCCAGGAGCCTATTTTCAGTGGTGACCCGAGGAGAAAAGCTCCAGTACATGATAAAAAATAGTACAACAGAAAAAGCTTAATGGTCTTGCATAGCAATTAAGTTTTGAATACAGTAAAATAATTCTAATACAAAGATATCTTTCTAATGCAAGGATGAACTTAATGTACAGCTATAACTATGTACATATATACAAGTAATGTAGAAGTTAAAGCGAGTGAGTGTAATTAGGTGTTAAGCAGGAAAATTATGAAGTGGTGGAGTGAGATGCCTATATAAAGAAATAATGGTAATACAAAAGTAAGTACACTTGGGTTGGGTCCTGATAGGGGCAGGACTTTGTGTTAAGTAGGTGTAGTCTAAGTTCCTTTTTAAAGTGATTGAGGTGAGGGATGGCTTTTACGTGTGAGAGGAGTTTATACCAGGCTTGGGCTACAGTGCTTTTGTATAGTAGTTTTCCAACATTTTTGTTAGGTTTGTAAATATCGAAGAGTTGCTGATTGGATGTACGGAGAGGACGAGTCTGGGTGTAAGAGGATAAAGGGAGGAGAGGGATGGGCAGGAAGATGGTTTGTATAGTAAAGAGTGTGTAATTTGAAATTGTGATAGTAGAAGCTGTTAGAGGAGTTCCAGCCATTGAACAGAGTTGAGGGGAAGACAGTGATGAGAGTTATAAGAGTTAGTGGCAAATTTGGCTATTTTGTGATATGTTTGTTGGTGTTTAGCTAAAACAGTAGATTGCATGTTAATTAGGATTGGGGCAGCTTAGAGAAAGGAGAGGAGGAGGAGAACCTGAGCCAGGGAGGGTCTAGAGTTAGGCACAACAACCCTCTCCTCCTACCACCCAACACTACAACCTGTGAGAGCCAAACTGGAAGAAAAGCTCTCTTCACCCATGATTGTGCTAGACAGCCAAGAGGAGAAGGTTAACACCTGCACTACACCTCAAGCAACACATAACCCTTTTAAACCCACACCACCAACACCCACACATAACAACATTAAATCCACATATGCGGAGGCCCTTAACTGTAACCTGCCCAAGCAAAAAGGACCTCTGAAGCTGAAATGCAAACAAACACCAATCACAACCAAAGTGTCACATAGCTCACAACACCAGTGTGCCACCCAGCATGTACCTAACACTTTAGTCATAGGTGACTCTATAGTCAGGCACACTGATGTCCCACTCACCAGGCTGAACAAGGAGAAAATTGCAGTCAGCTGCTTGTCGGGTGCCAGGATCTGCCACATAATGCATGCACTCAAGTCACTCCACAACAAGTACAAATATGACTCTGTCATTGTCCATGTTGGAGTGAATGACTTGAGATGTACCTCCCTGGACTACATGAAAAGCGACATGAAAGAGCTCTCGGATCATGTGGCCCAGGCAGATATGACCCTAGCCCTGAGTAGCGTCCTGCCTTCGCCCAGAATGATACCACAATATAAGGACAAAATGATTGACTTCAACAATTGGCTAAACTTCTGGTCTCATTCAAAGGGGATCCAGTATCTGTCTGCCTGGGACGACATGATCGACAGACGATGATGCTTTGCCAGAGATGGTCTGTACCTGTCGCCCCTGGGATTCAGATTACTGACTAAGGCTCTTGCCACCCCTATAGTGCCTTTTTTAGGCAAAGTTCAAAGGACAAAACCACCACCATAACAGGTACAAGCATGCAAATTCTGATGGTAATGCTACTCAATTCTAGAAGTCTAAACCTCAAAATGCACTCTCTCGAGGCACTCCTAAAAATGGAGAACATCAATATCTGTGCAGTAACCGAGACCTGGTTCAAGGCTCCAGAGAGCACCCCTGCAATACCAGGCTACAACTCTTACCACACTTTTTGGCCACCAAACCAGGACCGAAACACTAAAGGTGGAGGAGTGTCCATATTCACCAAGGATATTAACACCACCAGGCTAGTTACCCAAAACAATGCATCTGAAATTCTCCAGGTGCAACTAACACTAGGTAAGACTGCCATCCAAATTATAGCTTGCTACAGATCCCCCACCATGCCCCAAGATTCTCACTACACCTTTCTAAACATACTGGAAAATATTAAGATACAGCCAAACACCCTAATACTGGGTGATTTCAATTACCCTGCCATTAACTGGGAAAACTACTCATGTACCAACACCTTTGCCCAAAGGTTCTTGAAATTCATAAATTCCAACACCCTGGATCAACTAATCCATAGTCCCACCAGAGGCTCCAGTATCCTAGACCTGATCATTACCAACACGGGAAATAGATGTTCCATACCTATGGTCTCCTCCTCGTTGGTCAGGCCGGACCATAAGCTAATCACCCTTGACATCCACATCCCACCCCCCCCAGTAAGGAAGCCTCCATAAAAAACTTCTCCAAAGCCAACTTCATGCGACTCAAGTCAGAAGTGACAAACTTCATGACACTTATGCAGACAGGAACTGTAGGTTCGACTGCTGATTCCTACACTAAGGCACTGTACAAGCACATCTACTCATGCATGACTTGTGCCATCCCAAATAGAACCAAGATGCTCTCCTCCAAAAAAAGGAAGCCAATCTGGTGGTCCCCTGCCGTAAACAAACTTTACAACAAAAGGAAGAAACTGTTGCAGAAAACAGGAAAATCCCAGGATGCAAAAAACTCCCCTACCAGCCTCAGTAAGAAGCTAAGATCCCTCATTAAATCCTTTAAAGCTAGTTATGAAAATAAAATTGCCAATGATTTCAAAGACAACCATAAGGCATTCTATAAGTATGTCAAGAATCTAAATGGCAATGCTCAGATCTGCTCTGAGATATAACAGAATGGCATTAAATATACTGATCCCAAGGATATTGCCAATATCCTGGCAGATTAATTCAGTGCCAGTTTCACCCCCCTCTCACCCCCTAAACGGCCTATCTCAATACCGGAAGATTGCCACATTCCGGTAATTATGGCCACACAGGTAAAAAATGCACTCTCCCAAAGCTAAGAGTACAGCATCTATGGGTCCAGATGACATCCCGGGCTGTGTATTACATGAACTACAAAATGAACTGGCACCTCACCTAAGTGTCATGTTTAATCATAGCCTCAACTCAGGCTTCATGCCCACTGAGTGGCGCACAGCTACAGTTATCCCACTCTGCAAGTGGGGATTCACCTTGGATCCCAGGAACTATCGCCCCAGCAGTCTGATGCGCCTGATCTGCAAGGCCATGGAACGTATTATCATGGAACTTATAAACAAAGACATTGGCAACCTTCAAACACTGGATCCCACCCAGTCTGGGTTCGTGAAGGGCAGATCTGTGATGGTGCCAAGTAGTTTAGTGTGAGGTTCAGGTTTAATGGTGGCCATGTTAGAGGATGTGATAACAAAGGTTGATTTATGTTGAGTGGAAGAGACCGAGGGAGAAATAGCAGGAGTTTCGTTTTTTTTAGAGTTTAGGATGAGCTGATTATCAGACAGCCACTTTTCAATGGATAGAAAACAGTCTTTGGTATGAGTATGGAGGTCAGTGATGTTGTTGGCAGTGGAGATGAGTGTAGAATAATTGGCATATTGAATAAGGGAGGATAGTTTGCAAGAGGTCTGGAGGTCATTGGTGAAAATATTGAACAGGAGGGGACCCAGGATGGAGCCTTGGGGCACTCCAGATATGATGGGTAGGGAGGGGTGGGCCAGCAGTAGGAAAGCCATCTGACAGATTGTTGCCTATCGGAGAGGTAACTAGTGAACCAGTCGAGTGAGTGAGCAGAGAGATTGAAATTAGCTAGTTTAGATAAGAGTATAGGGTGGGAGAAAATATTGAAGGCTTTGGACAAGTCAAGAAAAAGACAGGAAACAATTTGGTTATTATTTCTGGTCTCCGGTACTGTGTGAGTAAAAGATAAGAATGCAGTGGCAGTACTGTGGTTTGCCTAAAGCCATGTTGAGTGGGTATAAGGCTTTCCTGAAGGAGAAAATTGAGCAACTGAGTGTGAATGCATTTCTCAAGTATTTTTGAGAGAGGGGAAAGAATGGCCATGGGTCTGTAGTTAGATGGGTCAGTAGAATTCCCTCCTTTATGCAAAGGGATGGTTAAGAAGGATTTCCAACTGTCTGGGATTGTGGCTTCTTGAATAGATCTGGCAATACCTGACAAGTACTCAAGAACACTGGATTTTGTAACAGGGACACTTTCTTCTCAACTGTCAGAAAAATGCCTGACAGGTAAGCATTTCTTTCTCGTCTTATTATGTTCCTGAAAACAAGCTTAACTTTGTCAGCAAAAGGTATTCTTGTGCTGTCATATAATTTATAATAGTGTCCTTCTGCCCTCTTCTGTTGCCTTGAAACAACTGCAGCCTAGAGCTTCTAGACTGCTTACATATTAGTGCTGGGTAGATGCTAAAGAGTGTTCTACAGTAGGTTAATTCTTGAATATAAGACAAAGTACACAACAGGTGAAAGAAATTTATATCAAAGTCAAATAAAAAAGCAGTCTGCTCAGCTTTCAGTCTTTTTTATTGCAAAGTAACTTGGGGTCTTTCTCGGTTGTGAGGTGCTTTCAAATTCCCTTTCATAGGTTACTTAACTTCACTAAATATGATTTAATGCTACTACTCCTCGCTGTGTAGTATAAAACTGTAATATAATGTAAACTGAACTATATTTTGAAACATTTTCATTACCAAACTTTCAACATTCAGAGACATGCATACACACTTGCATGTAACTCTAAGCTCCTTTTCTTTATTTTTATTATGTAGACCTTGTTGTGTCAGCTGCATAGCATTCTGAAACTGGCTGATATTGTCAATACAAATTCAAATGTAATTAAGCAAATACTTTAAAAAGGCTGATTCTACAGACACACCTCTGAAACAAACATTTGAACTCAACATATGTGGAACTGCAGTGAGTCTAAATTGATCTTCTTTTTTATCCCTTAAATTTTCTCTTCCCTCAGACAACATTATCCATTTCCCTACTTCTTTGTCAGCTCATTTGCTCCCTCAAAATGTGTTCAAACCCCCCCCCCCAAAAAAAGAAAAAATGTATACTTAAAATGACAGCAATAAATTGGTTACTCAAAGTAATTGAATCTAATGCTAGTTTCACTTTTCAAGTTATTTGTTCTTTGGTTATACAGCTTGTTACAGTTGTACAGCACATGATAATACTTGCTGTTTTTAATTCTGATATCCACTGATAACTCTGTTTTAGCACTGAGATACTTTTCTATCTTTCTTGCTGTAGTAGATCATTGTCACTTTTTATATTGAATGCTATTTTACATTGATGTGTACTTTCACTATAATTATAGTTGACATGTTTATTTTGTTGGTACCTTTTTTCCCTGGGCCTCTGCTAAAAAGGTGCTACTGTAACCAAGTTGGTCTTTCTTGGTTAGTAAAATAAGATAATTAAAATAGTAATTAATTGTAAAAGCTCCTGAGGACAGATGACATTTTTACATGGAAACAAGTTTTCTTGTTTTAAACCAAACTCATGATAAAGTGGATAGTGCAACTGTTGTTTGCACAAGGCTACATGTCACACAATACCAGTGGCATTTACAGCTCAAACATTGCTTTCTTTGGAACATATTTAGGTTTACATTAGTTGTCATATAGATTGGAATGAGTGCAAAATGAGTGTGTTTGTGGAAAAATAAATATTAGATTAACGTACTTAATTTATCATCCTCTTTGTGGAGCGATATTGTCTTCAAATGCCTCACTACTCAACAGTTACTTGGTGTGTAAGCATTTTCTTTTATCTGATTACTCACTTAATTCTTTTTTTTTTTTTTTTAGCAGAGCCTAATCTGGGACTGACTGGATGCTAGGCAGAGGTACTGGTTCAAAAAAAAGATTCAAACCCATTTCAGGAAATGACTAACACTTATACAGCACCCTTATCTATGGTTAATGCGAAAGAACACCCGAATACCTACAGAATGTCTTTAGGGTGTGGGAGAAAGTCAGAGCACCTGGCAAAATGCCACATTTATATAGGGGGGGCATACAAACTGCACACAGAAGACATCCCTGCTAAGAACCAAACTAGAGAACCAAGCTCTGAGAGGCAGAAACACTAACTTTCAAGTCTGTGCATTTTACAGCTCGCAACTAAAAATGTAATATATACATTCATAGGTATATACCAGGTTAACAACCACCAGGGTTTTATAATCCTAGCCACATAATCCAACTCATTTGCAACCCCTGATAATATGTACATCTTAATTGTGAGGGGGGTATGTTTGCAAGGAGAGGTATGTCAGGAGGTTTCTAAAAGGTTATGTTGGGGGGGTATGTTATTTAAGGAATGTTTTACTGTCAGCCTCGGTGTATAAGAGCCAATGTGGCCCAAGCTAGAGATGAATTTGATTACCCATCCAGTGTTAGTTAGGAAATGTTTTGTGTTGCACTTTGTCTGTAAAAGACATGGGGGTCAGCCCAGGTAAGAATTTGCAACTTCCCAGCCACTGATCAAGGTTGCATTTGAATAGGGTTAGGTATGGACTCTGCATCACATGGATGGGAAGGTTATTCCAGAGCATGGAGATCCCTTGAGTCACATATCTGTCTTACTAGCATTTTCTGTTTGTCACAAGCAAAGTTCAAATCCCCAGATCTAGTCTTTCTGGTGCTCCTCATTTTGTGGATGTGCAAAAGCTCCATCAGGGCTGAACCTAAGGATGATTTACATGCCAAGCATAGATCACCTGTCAACAACCTGTAGGAGATCATGTATAGAGACAGGGCTGTAATGCGATCTGTGTAGTACAGTGTGTTACTACCCTGGATTTTCTTGGTGAGGAACCTCTGTGAGCATTCCACCTGTTGCATATCCCTAGTCAGGTACATGCCAGTGTACTCAATGATGGAACTGATAAGAGACAAATAGACTGGTACTATAATTTCCTTGGACCTGGATGTCATACCCTTATGTATAAACTGGGCTACACAGAATATCTTTTGACCAAGACATAAAAAGAAAAATCAGATTACTGTTTACATATGTTTTTCAGATCTGTAATTACCAGGTCAGCTCTTAGGGGTATCTTATAAATGGAGTAATTTTCCTGGGTAGATGTTTTCCCAAAAGGCAGTATAATGCACTTCTTTGCATTGAGTTTCAAACCATGGATT
Organism: Protopterus annectens; assembly: GCF_019279795.1. Classification (NCBI taxonomy): domain Eukaryota; kingdom Metazoa; phylum Chordata; order Ceratodontiformes; family Protopteridae; genus Protopterus; species Protopterus annectens. Next base: position 955,153,901 of record NC_056745.1, read on the forward strand.
TGGCACCAGTCATTTGTCTATGTTAGACCCCCTTGCAGGATGTTAGTGTCACTGGTAGGAATTCAGTAGCTCCCAATTTGCAGTTGTCTGTGAACCTTGTGAGCCAGAGGCCCTTGACATTAGACCTGACCACTGAGAAGTAGATGCCAAATAGGAGTGGGACCAGCAAAGAGCCCTGGGGTACTCCACCTGTGACCTTCCTGTTGGTGGAGGTGGTCTCACCAATCCTGACTTCTTTGGTCCTATCTGTGAGCAAACTGGCAATCCAGTGAGTTGTGTAAGGATTTATACCTAGTTCAGTGGGTTTGTCCACAATACCTGCATGGGTTATTGTCTTGAATGCCTTAGCCAGGTCGAGTTAGGTGGTATGGATCATTTTCCCTTCATCCATTGCCTTGGTTACCTTCTCAAATAAGGCTAGCAGGTTAAGCAGGCATAGCCTTCCTTTTACAAAACCAAACTGAGGTGGGTCCAGTTGTCTGTAAGCTGTCATTGTCTTCGATCATTTCCATAATAATCTGTTCCATGGCTTTGCATATTAGACTAGTTAGACTAATGGGTCTGTAGTTTCTGGGGTCAGTTGATGGTCACCCTTGTGAAGGGGGATGGCCATTGCTGTTCTGCATTTGCTTGATACATAGCCTGGTTTGAGGTTGTAGTTGAAATGTGACTCAGGTTCATAGGTTCATAAGTAGGTACTAGGCTGTCGGCCCAAGGGCCTAAGTAAGCCTAGCCAACAAAGTGGTCCTGATAGGTCACATTTCAGGCTATTTAGGAGGTAGTGTGGAATATTGTCAGGCCCCATTGACGCTGTGTTTTTAGGCTTAGTGAATGCTGTTATTACATGCTCCCTGTTGATAGTTGAGTGATGGGATTATGCCGGTAGAGATTTCAGAAGGGGTGGTGGGAGGAGGGGTGGGGTTATGCTGGTAGAGATTTCAGAAAGGGTGGGTGGGGGGGTAAAATTTGAGGTGAATTTTTTGGGCCAGCAGATTCACAATGTTTCTGTGCTCAGTGAAGGCAGTACCATTTACTACCAGTTCAGCACACTGTTGTGTGTTACCTTTGAGGTTTCAGACATAGCCATGGAAGGCCTTGTGGTTGCCTTTAGCTTGAGAAACTATCTTGACCTCGTAATTGGCTCTTGTCATTATGAGAGGTGCTCTTTCTGACTTTGGCCATGACTTTTTCCTTTTGTTATATACCCTATAGAGGGGTAGTTCTCCCATGAATAGACTTGAATTCACGACCCTTATCAATTTTGAAAATAAGTTTACTTTGCAGTCTTGCTCAAAAATATTCTCATTTTCTTCTGTGGTTTATTTCAAAGACTACATTGTACACATGTACATTGTATTTATTTTCCATAAATTTTCAGTATTTTATAATGTAGTACACAGAAAATGTTTGCCAAAACAAATAGTTTATAGGCTTGTTTGCATTTATCTTTCTAACTAATACAGAAAAATGTGGATGTTATGTGATCCTATCTCGCCTACATTCAATACTGATGGGCTCGGAGCCGATCCCTCGGCTCCGACTCGGCACGCTATGCTATAGAGCAAGGCCTCTTATTGGCTGAGCTATTTCTTATCCCAGGATGCACCACCACTAATCCCCCAGATCTCATTTGCCGCTTACAAGCTAGGACGTGGTCTCAAACTTGGCTGGGCTAAGTACTGTTTTATTCAGACTTTTCCTGTCAGGAAATTTGCTTATTTGAACCCAAAAGCTGTTTTAACAGCTGTTGTTGTGGTACGAGTGTGTTTTAAGAAAATCTGTTGAGGAAATTGTGTTTTTTCATTAAGGGAAGGTTTCCCATTTAAGTTATAGGGGCCTTCCCCTATTTTCTATTTCTATTACTATCTAGCGTTTTTTGTGTCAAGTACCTGCTTAAGTTAGAGGGTCTTGACCCTCTTTTTCTGTGTTTGTGCTACTAGTACTGAATTGTTTTGTCTAAAAAAAAAAAAAAAAAACTTTAAATTTAAAACTTAAAACTTGCTTAGTTTTTCTGTGTTATTAATCTTAGAGGTTTGTCAGCATGTCTAAAGAGCATAGACCCTCTGGGTTTAAAAAGTGCGCGAGGTGTGGTTATAAAATGTCCATAACGGATGACCACTCCTCGTGCGTTTATTGTTTAGGTGCCAAGCACCTACAAGAGTCCTGTAGCGTGTGTCACGCCTTTTCATCGAGAGTCCTCCAGGAGAGGAAAAATAAATTAATTTTAAAAGGGTTGATTAAGCCATCCTTCGAGGAGGCTTTATCTTCCTCTTCCTCTCCTACGAAAAAGAAAAAAGCGTCGGCTCCGACCAGTCTGTCGGAACCGACTGCCAAAAAACCTAGGCAGGCTTCTCCATTGGCTCCACGGACTTCGGAGCCGAGGGCGGAACGGTCTGCCTCGATGCCTCCAGTCTCGACCCCTCTGGTTTCGGAGCCGAGGACTGGGGCATCGAGAGGCGGGTCACCTTCATCGGCTCCACTGATATTGGAGCCGATGAGGGTTGCCGGCTCAGACTCTTCCCCTTCGGCGCCGAAGTCCTCATCGGCACCGAGGGAAATTGTTTTGAGATCTCCCTCGGAACCGATAGTAATCGAATCCATTCGGAGCCGGTCCCCTAGTCCTATGGAGCCGATGGAGAAATCGGTTCGGACCCGATCGGTGTCATCTAGATCCTCCAAGATGTCTGATTCGGACATCGACAGGGTGCTCCTAAGACTCTTCCAGTCTCCGGTGTTTCAAAAGTTAGTTTCGGCTCCAGCCCTTTCGGCTTCGGAGCCAATGGTCCACCCTGCTACTATGGTTCCTCATCCAACAGCCTCAGCACCGTTGGAGCCGGTGCTGGTGGAACCAATGGAGGTTTTAGGGTCGGGCCCGACCCTTACTCCAACTCCGGCTCTTGAGTCGGAGTTCGGTATGCGGACTTCTTCTGTCGGCCCCGGGGGGGACGCTTCGGGACTGATGTTTTCGGTCAAAAGCCTTCCTCTCGGTGCGTCGGCTGCGGGAGTGCCATCTACCGTCGTGGCCACGGAGGTGGGACCTTCCCAGGATTCTGGTGGTCCCGCCTTCAGGGCTATGAGGAGTGCGTTAGGCAAATCATCTTTGGCTACCTCCACGGTCTCCCCAGCTCCTTCCCTGCATACCGAGACTGGGTCTTTGGCATTCCCCCTGTCCTTAGACAGCGGAGCCCCGGGGCCTGAGGTTACCCCCACTGGGGTTCCCCCCCCTCCTGGAGGTCCTTCTGAAGCTTCTTCGGAGGAACCCCCCAGGAAAAGATCGTGCAAGAGGAAGCACGTTGACTCCCCTGATGAGTCTCTTACATCAGACACTGATCTCGATGATGCAGAGGGGTCCCCTAAGTCGTCCTCAGATGATGTCTCCTTTGCAGACATCCTGGAAGCCCTTAAACAACGAGGTGGCTGGCAATCCAAACCCCCTTCTGCTGATGAGTCGGTGTTCCTTAAGTCCTTCAGGGCTCAGCCCTCCGCCTCCTGGGTGTCTCCGCCTTTCAACGAGCTCTTGGACTTGATCTGTCGAAGGGCGTGGGAACACCCAGACTCTGTGGAACCGGTGCCTGCTCGTCCTAATGAGTTCCTGTCAGCACCCCCGGAAAAAGAGTTTCTGACTAAAGATGTGGCTGTAGATGCTTTGGTGGTGGCATCTGCTACCCAGCAAGATGTAGCAGAGGCTTTGACGTCCGTCCATTCTCCTAATAAGGAGTCTAGGAGCATGGATCGGTACGGTAAGCGCAGCCTAAGTTCAGCAGCCTTTACATTAAGGTCCTTGAACTATCTCACGCACTTTACCAGATTTCAGAGGGATCTGATTAAAGAACTTTCCGATACCCTCTTGGGTAACTTACCTGAGGAGCTGGCCCAGACGGTTGGCTTTCAGCTGGCTACACTGTCGTCCATTTCAAACTCATCCATGAGGCTCATTTCTTATGCGGCCGAAGGGGCGAGTAGAGCGGCGGGTACAGGCATTGCTCTACGGAGACAAGCCTGGCTCTGCCTGTGTCATTTTGCGGATGCCTTTAAGTCTTCCTTTGCCGATGCCCCCTTTGATGGGTCCTCCTTGTTTGGACCCAAGGTAAAGGACACACTGACCCGCTGCGAGCAAGAAGGTAAGACTTTGACTGCCGTAGGGGCACGATTTTCCACTCCCTTTCGGCCTTACCCCAAGGCTAAAAGAGGAGGGAAAATGTGGTTCCGTAGATCTCAGAAGTCTTACCCCTCACAGCAGGACGATCCCCCTTCCAGAGGCAGGGGAGGGGGAAATTCTTCTGGAAGACGCCGTCCCAGAGGCGGCAGAGGCCCTCGCAACACTGGAGACCGCGAGTCCTTTCGTGGCTCTTCAGCCTTTCACAGTCCCTGAGGGATTGCCCGACTGTGCAGCTCTGGAGCCAGTCGGGGGTCGTTTTTCGAGGCACCTAAAAGCCTGGGAAGGTATCACTCAGGACCGATGGGTGCTTCGAATTATCGCCGGAGGTTACGCCATCCCTTTCTCTCACTCTCCACCTCAGTCCAAAAAAATCCCGGACCCGCCACCCAGTCAACGGGAAACTGCAGCCTCAGAAGTTTCAAAGCTGCTGCAAAAGGGAGTCATCCAACCGGTCCCCGCAGACCAGATCGGATTAGGGACTTACTCAAGATTCTTTTTGGTGCCAAAAAAGACCGGGGACTTGAGGCCCATTTTGGATCTCAGCATTCTAAGCCATTCAGTCAAAAAGTCCAAGTTCCAAATGGTCACCCTACAAACCATTCTTCCATTGCTGGAGAAAGGTGTTTGGATGTGCTCCATAGATCTCAAGGACGCTTATTACCATATCATGGTACATCAAGCATCCAGGAGACATCTGCGCTTCAGCCTAGGAGGCAGTCATTTTCAGTTCCGTGCGCTGCCCTTTGGTCTCACCACAGCCCCCAGGGTGTTCACCAAATGTTTGGCGGTAGTGACTGCTCACCTGAGAAGTCTAGGATTCCAGGTGTTTCCGTATCTAGACGACTGGCTCCTAACTGCCACCTCCAAGCATCTACTATTGCGGAGCCTACAAGCCATGATATCACTGGGCAATTCCCTTGGAATCACCTTCAATTGGCCAAAATCTGTGTTGCTGCCATCTCAACGCATAAGATTCATCGGAGTAGAGATAGACTCAAACCGAATGCGGGTCTATCTACCTACAGACAGGATACAAACCATACAGGCTCAAGTTCGAGCCTTACTTCCCAGATCCAAAGCCCCAGCCAGAATGGTACTGCAGCTATTGGGATCCATGTCCGCCACGGTTCTTCTAGTTCCCATAGCAAGATTGCACATGAGAATTCTCCAGTGGCTTCTTTCAGCTCAGTGGTCCTTTCAGGAACTCCCTCTCAGTCACCTCATGTGGATCACAGAAACCTGCAAACGGGACCTTCGCTGGTGGCTGGTGCCCTCCAATCTGGATCAGGGACGACCCTTTGTTCCACCTTCTCCTGTGGCCACTTTGACCACGGATGCCTCACAGATGGGGTGGGGTGGGGGGGCATTCCCTGGGCAGGTCAGTCCAAGGCAAATGGCACCCAGAAGAGACCCTACTTCATATCAACATCCTAGAAATGAGGGCGGTGCTTCTGTCCCTTCAAGCCCTTCACGATTACCTCCCTCAGGGCGTAATTGCCGTTCACTCAGACAACATGTCAGTGGTCTGGTACCTGAACAAACAGGGAGGGACCAGATCCTATCCTCTTTGCAGAGAGGCCATGAGAGTTTGGGAATGGGCAGTGTTGACCAAACGCTTTCTAGTGGCTACTCATATCCCGGGCAAGTCCAATGTGATAGCCGACAGACTGAGCAGAACCATCCTCTCCCCTCACGAATGGTCTCTGAACATTACAGTTGCAAATCAGATTTTCAGCAAATGGGGAGTTCCGTGTTGCGACCTCTTCGCGACTCCACTGAATGCGAAGTGCAAAAAGTTCTTCTCCCTCACCCCGGCTCCGGGGAAGAGCCCTATGGACGCACTAGCCCGTCCGTGGCCCACCGGCTTGCTTTATGCCTTCCCCCCAGTTCCTCTCCTTCCCAGGGTGATCCAAAAGGCATCTCTCTTGGGGAGCAAAATGATCTTAGTTGCTCCTTACTGGCCTCGTCAAGTATGGTTCCCCTATCTTTGGAAATATGCTCTGGAAGGTCCATGGTTCCTGGATCAGATCCCAGACCTATTGGTTCATCAGTCGGGACTATTCCACCAGTCCCTACACACCTTAAAATTGACGGCTTGGCTCCTCCTCTTCCGACTATAGTCAGGAGTCATACCTTGGATCCAGAAGTTGTACACATTTTATCTTCGGCCCACAAGTCTGCTACAAAGAAATTGTATTCTAGCAAATGGAAAAGATTTGCTATTTGGGCTCAACTCCGGGGTCTGGATCCCATCACTATTCCTGTATCAGAAGTACTGAAATTTCTAACTTCTCTTTTCAATCAAGGCTCTTCAGTCTCTACCATCAAGGTTCAATTGGCAGCTATTTCCAATTTTCACGAATCTATAAGCCCACCTTTAATGAGCAACAGATTGTGTAAGACCTTCTTGAAAGGTGCTGCGCTTTTAAGACCTCCGATTTCTCATCCTGCTCCTCCATGGGATCTCGATGTGGTGTTACGCACCTTAACTTCCTTCCCCTTCGAACCGGCAGCGACATGTGATTTAAAATTTCTATCGTGGAAGACTGCCTTTCTGGTGGCGATTACTTCTGCCAGAAGGGTTTCAGAGCTTCAAGCTTTGTCTATAAAACCTCCGTACTTGGTTTTTCACAAAGACAGAGTATCTCTCTGGCCAAATCCATCCTTTGTCCCTAAAGTTTGTTCCAGTTTCTGCCTACAACAATCATTAGAACTTCCAGTCTTCTTTCCGAAGTATTCTAACAAAGCGGAATTCATATTCCACACATTAGATGTCCACAGGCAGTTGCGTTTTTATTTAGATAGGACCAAACAAACAAGAAAGACAGATCAGTTGTTTGTATCCTTTGCGGACAATAAATTGGGCAAAGCCGTCACAAAGGTCACTATTGCCAAATGGATCAGGGACTGTATTACTCAAGCTTATTCTTATTCTAATAAAGAGCTTACCACCTCTGTCAAAGCTCATTCTACAAGGGCTATGGCTACTTCGATAGCATTTCATTCTAAGCTTGCCATTAGTGACATTTGTGCTGGCTACATGGTCTTCCCGCACACTTTTATTTCCCACTACAAATTGGATGTGGCATCTAGAGGACGAGCTTCATTTGGTTCCACAGTGCTCAGGAGTGTTTTCCAATGAGCCACCCAGGATTTAGGTGCTAGGGACGCTGTCCCATCAGTATTGAATGTAGGCGAGATAGGATCACATAACATCTTTTAGTTATGTACTTACCATAACTTTAGATGTTTGGGATCCATCTGCCTACATTCTAATAACCCACCCTCCTTCCCCCTTCCTTGGAGATCAGAGGATATCAGAAGGTCCGAATCCTGTTGTTTCATCTTGAAACATCTAACAATGTTATATAAACAAGTTGTGCATGAATGCGGACAAACAAGATCTGGGGGATTAGTGGTGGTGCATCCTGGGATAAGAAATAGCTCAGCCAATAAGAGACCTCGCTCTATAGCATAGCGTGCCGAGTCGGAGCCGAGGGATCGGCTCCGAGCCCATCAGTATTGAATGTAGGCGAGATGGATCCCAAACATCTAAAGTTATGGTAAGTACATAACTAAAAGTTATGTAGACAAGCTCTTATATTTCTTTGACTTTTCTGTTGCTGTTAAGTATGTGCATATGAAATATTTATTTCTGTAAGGTAATCATTTTACTGCTATTGTATTTGAACTCTCTTTCAGGTGTTGCATACACATCGGAATGCTCCCCTTGTAAACCTGGTACTTTCAGTAAAAATCCAGGTTCATCATCCTGTGACCTTTGCCCTGCAAATACCTATTCAAGAAAAGGAGCCAAAGAATGCATGCCCTGTAATGTACAAACTCAGTATTCAGGTATCCTTCATTCTGTATTTATTTTGCCCAAGTGGTCAATGTGTAAATTGTAAAGATCTGTTCTTTTTTCTGTATTGTAATTTTAAAAAATACCCGTATATCAGACTCTGTATTAAGATAAATTGCAAACATTCTACTTGCTCATTTTCTAATTTTATGTATCTGCGTGTGTTTATTTATATATATATATATATATATATATATATATATATATATATATATATATACATACACACATGCATCTATATAAATTGAAAACAATCCACTTGCAAATTTTCTAATTTTGTGTGTGTGTTTGTGTGTGAGTATACATTTATATGAATCTACTTAAACTGATTGAACAATTTATGATGATGATGATATATATACTGCCAAAACAAACTGATCTCCTGATCTAACCTGCCTAACCTCTTTACTTTTAATTCTCAACCTTGTTACAACTATATCCTGTCATGCGCCCACACACCAATGCACATCAACAACCTCTTCCAACCATCTCCCCAGTAGACAACATGGCTTCTCACATATCTCCCCCCAGCTTTTCCCTTATACCTTCCCATATTATTCAAACCATAATTTGGCCTCTTCACCATCTATGAAACCATACTTGACACCAGTACCATCAACTGAGTAAAAATCACTTCCCATGGTACTCCATCCACATTTCCTATGTACATAAATGTAGAGACATACATCCTAACCCAGGCCCACTCTCTAATCCTAACCCCAAGAGTAACCCTAAAGATTTAAACATACTTATACTGAACCTTAGAAGTATATGTAATAAAATAACCCCACTGCATACCTGGATTTATCAAAATAAACCTGACTATCTAGCTCTTAACAAAACATGGCTACACCCCAATGTAAAAGGCTCAGAAATAATACCTCCAAACATTGCAATAACCAGAAGTCCTAGATCTAAAAAAAGGGGAAGGAATTGCCCTTCTGTATCCCTTTGCACTCAACATCACACCCTACACCAGCAATATACCCATATTTTCTAATGCTGAGGTACTAATTTTTTTGCACCTCAACAGATCAAAACGAATATTCATAATAGTAATATATATCCCACCAGGTCAAAATATACCAGTGTTGGAAAATATTTTGTCTTGGACATCCCAAACAATAAACCTTGAAACAATTATCTTAGGATATGTAAATATTGATTGGCAAACCGTAGCTTCCAACCCCCCCCCAAACAGTATAAATCTGTATGTTTTTTCTCAGCTTATAAATACTTCAACCAGATACAGCAAATATCTTACCTGCCAATCCCCCCTAGAATATTCATAATAGTAATATATATCCCACCAGGTCAAAATATACCAGTGTTGGAAAATATTTTGTCTTGGACATCCCAAACAATAAACCTTGAAACAATAATCTTAGGAGATGTAAATATTGATTGGCAAACCATAGCTTCCAACTCCCCCCCAGACAGTATAAATTTGTATGTTTTTTCTCAGCTTATAAATACTTCAACCAGATACAGCAAATATCTTACCTGCCAATCCCCCCTAGACTGAATTATAGTATCCCACACTGCCAACTACCCCTCTTCCGGTACACTGCCTAACTCCCTGAGCGACATCTGCCAGCTTCTTCAGTTAGACCAAACTCCCAACAACTAAGACTACACACTGTAAAATCAGTTAGAACTAATTTTATCAGCATAAGTTCAACTATCTCCTATCTGAAATAGACTGGACACCCCTTAAACAACTACCCTTTAATGATGCTGTACTATACTTTAATAATACCTTCCTTCACATACTTAATACCTTAGCACCCATTCGTATGACAAGAATCAAAAAGAACGCAGCACCATGGCTCTCTAATGAATGTAAACATCTGATGAAGCAAAGGGATCTAGCCTGGATAACTTGGAAACTAAACAAAAATGAACAAAATCATGTCAATTTCAAAACACTACACATCAAAGTGACAAAAACAATCAACAGAGATAAGAAGTCATACTATTCCAAGCTTCAACTTCAGCATAAAATCAACCCTAAAAAATTTTGGAACTCCATATCCTCTCTGCTTAACCCTGGTACAAACAGCGCACAACCCATCACCTGATACCCTTCTGTCACAAATAGCTGACACCTTTAACAAACACTTCATAAATATCAGCCCTACTAATAAGCACCTCTTATACTGGACCCTCCACCCCTCAACCTTGTCAGACATCAACCCTAGACCATCAACTACTTCTAACTCTGTCATTAATAACCCTCCTACTCAACAAAGTGTCTTACAAATCCCAATCTCATTTCAGCCCATACCCACTGACACCATTAAGAAACTACTACAAAAACTAAAACCCTGCTCCACCTCAGCTTATAATCTTCCACCTCACTACCTGAAACTGGCTGTCGGCTCAATCGCCTATCCAGTCACTATCCTTATAAATAGGTTTTTATCTGAATCAGAAGTACATATGATAACAAAAACAATCTCACATCACCTCCATACACAAAGGAGGCAGCTCTTTTGAATCATCCAATTTCCGTCCTATATCCATCTTTTCACCCATATCCAAAATTCTCGAGGACATATCCATCAGGAGGTAATGCAGTATCTATTGCAAAACAATCTTCTAACCAAAACCCAACATGGCTTCCGACCCAGCCACAGCACAACTACAGCTGTATTATCCTTTACAGACACTGTAAACAAGGCTAGAGATGCAGGATACTATACCGCCTCAGTATTCTTTGATCTCTTCAAGGCCTTTGACACAGTGTCTCACCCCTTACTATTCTCACATAACACAGTAAAATGGTTTCAGAGCTACCTCAGGGATCATAAACAAGCAGTGAAATGGTCCAATGAACTCTCACCCTTTCTCCACAACCCTACTCCATCCTTGGACCCCTACTCTTCAACATTTTCACAAACAACCTTCACACTGCCTCTCACCCTGGAACCCTCATTCAATACGCTGATGATTCCACCATAATCTGTACCGCTCAGTCACTACCAGAACTACTTTCAAAAACTCAGCAGTCCTTTACTGCAGTTGAATCCTGTCTAAGACATGCCCAACTCTTTCTTAACCCAAAGAAGATTAAACTAGTACTCTTTCACCCCAAAAACACCTCCACTGTCACTGTTCATTTCAACATCCTTGCATTTGACAACACTGTCATAGAAGTAGTGCAGGAAACCAAACTTATGGGAGTTATCATTGACAAACTTTCATTCCACCCCATATACAGCAAAATGTAAAGAAAACGCATCAAACATTGGGACTCTTACATAAAAACAAACATTTCTTTACTGCAGCAACCAAAACTACCCTTGCAAAAACATTTGTACTTCCCTTAGGGTTACCACCTGTCCCATTTAGCGAGGGAAAGTCCCTCTTTGGGCAGTTGTGTCCTGACAAACAATTGTAAAAATGGCAAATGTCCTGAGATTTTAGGACAAAATAATTTCCTATATTTTATGTAATAGTTGCATAAAATAGTTATTCTGTATCTAAAATACCTAAATGTTATAAGAAACAGAATAAGCAACTAAAATGCTACAAGAATAAGCTTTTATTTAGGCAAAAAAGTTAAGTTCTATTCTTTGTACTGACCGTGGGTATGTGTCGGCCTGTAAAATCTGATGTTTGTACCAAGAATGTCCCACTTTGGCCATTTGAAAAGGTGGCAACCATAACTTCCTTCCCTTCTTTACGGTGCCCCTATCCTAACTAACTTACAAACTTCCACCCCAAGCAAGATGGAACAGTGCTACAACAAAGTTGCAAAGTTTGCCACAAACTCTAAATATCATACACACACCACTGTAAACCACTACTAGAACTAAACTGGCTTGAACTCCCTAACCAACTTGCCTTTATTCAGCTATCCACCTTGCACAACCATATTTTCAAGCCTTCTGCCTGCCCTGCACTAGCCAATCTAGTCACACCTTACACACCAAATTGATCCCTACGATCAGAAGACTAAAATCTCTTAGCGATCTCAAAACCCAATAGAAAACCAGGTCACTCTCTGTATTCTTACTCTGTCTCTGTACTATGGAATTCATTACCTCTAGCTATCAGGTCTGTGCCTGGCCTAACCCATTTCAAAACGTCTTTAAAAAATCATTTCAAAAATACATGGCTCTGCTCCGGCATAAAGCCTGCCTAATGCACAGCTCTTTCCTCTTCTTCCACATTAGCCTCATTCTCCTCTTCTGTCACATTCACTCCCTCACAGTCTGCAAGGGCCTAAAGCTCTCCTAACTCAATCTCTGTTTTTATATCTTATCCTTACGTTACTACTCAAGCTGTACTGTCTCTATTCTTAACTCTCTCACTATCTTTCTGCATCACTAACTTTCTGGCTATTGTTTTCCTAACTGAAACCCACATCCTATTTTCCATGTACTAGAACAGTTAATGTCATACAGTGCAGTACCTGCATACTACTTTTGGACACTATCTACTCGTATACTATGTATATGGTGAGAGTGACTATTACTATGTATGTTTTAACTTTAGAATTGTCTAGATGTGTAATCTTGTAACATAGTTTCTTTCAACTTATTTTGGTATATAGTATTTCTAATGTCATTTATATTGTATTGAATTATACTGTATTTGTTCTGTATGTGGAGCTTTTCTGCCCGGGCCTCTACTGAAAACCGGTTTTGTAGATCCAGTCAGACCACCTCAGTAAACAAATGTCAAGTAAATAAATAAATAAAATATCCATTATGTACATGGACAAACTACGAAGCATGTCCCAAGCTTTTAATCTTGGGACATATAAAACTTAAAAAAAAATATATATATATATATATATATGCATACAATGAAAGCATCATTTTTTGCAGGGAGAGAAGTCCCTGTACACCACCCTCCCCCTTTGTTAATTATATATTCTAACTCACAGAATATAACTAATCAGGATACACCACGAGACACCTTCTTCAGCAAAAAACTTTATTCCAATTCTCTCTATATATTCTAACTCCAAGATTGCACAATCCCCTGGATAAAGTGTATATTCCCCTACCCGGAAATGGTTGATCTTGCATGCTTGCTCAACCAAATTGTGTCAACTAAACACATGTTGATCAAAGCACCATTTGACAAGGTTACTGGGACTTATGTAAATATTTATCTCTCTCTCTCTCTATATTTATATATATATATATATATATATATATATATATATATATATATATATATATATATATATATATATATATATATATACACGTGTGTGTATATCTATATATATATAGCATATGAAAAAAAAACACACAGATCCTTGTATTGAGACACAATAGTTTCCAGCCTTAGGAGGGTAAGATGTCTCCCTCCCATAAGGAAAAAAATATATTGACCATAGGGAAAACTGGTACTTGTAAGCGCCAAAGTTGCTGACTAAGAATCCTAAAAAATCAGGAAAAATAACCATGCACTGTAGACAAACTCAGCTGAGACTTCACAATAAACAAGCAAATGTAACTTGTATAGAAATCAAAACTACAGCCTGTTTGATTTTGTTTTTTCATTTAGTTTTCCTACTTTTGTCACTGCCAGTATAAATCTGACTGCTTTCATGCCTGAAACAGCAAACCAATGTTTACTTCAGAAGGGTTTTAATAAATCCTAGAAAGCGTCTGAAGATTTATTTCCGAATGGATGCATGACTAGCTGACTGCACCCTTCCTTAAAGAATGTAGTCTAAACCCTACCAAGTTCCACCTTATAAGCAAACATTTGTGTTTCTTATGGCTTCACTGTGTATTAGGTGCTTGTGCCTAGTCATCCTTGCAGGCTTTTTAAAGTGAGTTTTCGGTGGTTTTGTCATGTGTTAATGTTATGAACTAAAAGGTAAAGTGCATGCTTCACAAATATTCTTACTGGAATTAAAATATAATAAAAGGAGCAGAACTAAGTGGAAAAAATAAAAATAAGTTTGGCCACAAGGTGGCAGAAAAGAATTCAAATTATATTGAGTACAGTAAAGAGTCGATTATCCGAAACATCAGTTTTCTGAACCAGCCTTCAAAAGTTTTTGGGTAGGAGAAATCATAAAGTCTGAATATGTAAACATTATACATATTCACTTGAGCATGTTTTTTGAGCTTGTAGCCAGCTCGTGTGTGAAAAATATTCTTTATTGTGTTTTGGAATTGCTGATTGGTTGAAAAGTGTATTCCTAAGTGTACAAAAAAACAATATTTTAGATGTTTTTTATCCAGTTCGGTTATATGTTTGATTATCGGAACAGTTTGATTATCCAAACTACCCTAGGTCCCAATTAGCTCGGATAATTGACTACTGTGTTTCTGAATTAATTTTCTTTTTTTATGAAAGTAATTGATATAGTGTTAGCTGTTATTGGTTATACAGACACTTTTTTTTTTTGTTAATTTGTTTAACTTTTTTGAACAATGTCAAAATTTTGTTGGATGAACTCTGTATGAATTTGGATGAAATTGCTCATTAAAGTTGATTTTGCTTTTATTTTTAGTGTTTATTTTTTGTTCCTAAAAGGGAGAACAAAAGATATTAACAAGCTTTATTCCCCTTTTTTCAGATGCAGGTTCTAACATCTGCAAAGAACGTCCTGCTTGTACAAGTGCCGATATCTTCCAGCTTCACACTCCATGTGATGAAGAAGGAAAGGTAATTCAAAGCCGAGTAATATGCTGAGATGGGCTTTTTAACTCTGTTCCTTTATCCTTTGGCATATGCTGAAAAAGCATTAGCAATAGTTAGTCTAGAGACCAAATACAGCGGAGCAGACAAAAGTTCATGGGCAAGAAATGCCGTAGAATGAGACCAGTTAATAGGCAAGAAATGTGGTGGAATGACATCTTACTTGTATGGCAAGAGATCATTTATTGCAATGTTTGAATGTGTATCAGTCATATTCTATCAATAAAGTAAAGGTTTTATAGATAAATTTTACACATGCATTAATGCAGCTATATGCTGCTTTGAAAACATTAAGGAGATATTTGCTCTAAAATTATTTGGATGATGAATTATGGAACAGTTAAATTCACTACAACCATCTGAAGTTTATTGAATGACGGCATTTTGAATACCTTGCCCTTCATCAGGTCAGAACATATTTTCTTGAATTTGTAAAACCAGCAAAAAAAAACAGAGGTAAGGCTCCAGGCTGTACAAACGTTTATTGTAAAACACAGGACACAAGCGCTTTCACCAAATAGGCTTCTTCAGGTGTACTAACATAAGGTACTTGCATCTCTATTTATACTAATCATTCAATTACTTCAATTAAAGTTTTTAAAGACATATTATACTTAAAATATAATATGCAGAAAAACATAAAAACAACATATATAAAAAACACATTTAAAAATACATGTATAATATATACATAAAAATGATTCATTTACGTAAAGGTTTATTTTTCAATGTGGGCTATGCTCATTTAAGCCATGTTCCTTTGTTGCCCCTAACCTGATAATCCACCTAGCCTCTAAAGCTTCAGTTTGTGTCTTAATATCTCCTCCTCTTATGTTTTCAAATATCCTTTCTATAGCCCTAAATGAAAAAATATGTTGCATACTAGTATCCTTAATATGCCTGGCAAGGGCATTAAACGAACTACCTTTCCTTATATGATACAAGTGTTCCCTAATCCTATCTCTAAGAAATCTGTCAGTTTTGCCTATGTAGAACTTCCTACAAGTTCTACATGTGGCAAGATAAACTATGTGTTGAGAGTCATATCTGGCATTAATAGTAAAAGTAAAGGTCACGCTGGTATCCGGATGCTGAAAATGTATGCAGGTATCAATAGAACTACAGAAATTGCACTTGCCACAGGGTCTAGTACCTTTAATAGTACTTGATGTAAACTGTTCCTTAGGATAACTGTCTGTGTAATGATTTTTGATTCTTAAAAGTAAACTGTGGATATGCCTCTATGTATTTATTAATCTGCATATCAGAGGTTAAAATACTCCAATTTTTATTAATAATGTCAGTATAATACTTAATATTCCTAGAGTAGCTAAAACAAATTCTAAGGGATTGAGGATTCTGGGCATATTTCATACTCTTCTTATCTGCGTTATGTTTAGAAAAATAAGGCATAGCTTTACTCTGTCTCAATTTCGTTACAGTTTGCATACCTTGATTAATCAGGTGGGGTTCATAACCCCTTTCATCAAGCTCATCTTTTGTCTTATTAAGATGTTTAGTAAAATCATCATTATTAGCATTTAATCTGGAAGCCCTTAAAAATTGATTCTGTGCTACATTCTTAAAAATGAATTGTGGATGCATACTGTGTCTTCGTAATAAGTTATTAACACGACATTCCTTCCTAAATAACTTAACATTCAAACAACCAAGTGAATCTTGTAGTACAGTGACATCCAGAAAATTCACCTCACTATAGGAGTAGTTTACAGTGAGCTTCAAAAAACTAGTAGTGGTGTTAATATATTCTACAGAAGTTAAAAATTCATCAATCGAGCCCCCCAGACCAAGAAAAGGTCGTCCACAAATCTACGAAAGAATTTTATATTATCTTTAAACTCATTGCTCTCCAGAGTAACTTTTTCCCATCTTAGCATCACAGCATTTACATAGCTGTTGGCGCATGATGTTCCCATGGCAGCGCCTTGACATTGCCAATAGAATTTATCATCAAAGACAAAAACATTATTTTCCAAAACAAGTCTTAGTAATAAGCATATAGAATCCATAAACCTACTTTGATACTTTCCACTTTCAGCCATCAATTCAATAACACTATTAATACCAAAATCATTCGGTATAACTGTAAATAAAGAAGTGACATCTAGTGTTGTTAACAAAAGTGGTGCACATAAAGGCTGTGCTCTATTGTGCAAATATATAAAGATCTTTAACAAACCGTTCAGTATCTTTTAAAATGTGACTTGTTTGGTTAATGAGATTCCTTAGTGTTTTTTCTAAAAAAAATAGAAATATATTCAGTGCACCAATTCCTGCCAGCTACTGTGGGTCTCATGGGTGGATCTACTAAACTTTTATGCACTTTTGGTAAACCTTGAATTATTGGTATGGTGGGGCTAGGAATTAAAAAAAATAATTATAAAGGTTATTGTCTATTAAGTTCACTATAACCATCTCTTTCAACTGTTTGTGCACATAATTAACCATTCTATATACATGCACTTTATGAATATATGGCATTAAAGGGTTTACAGACCAACTCTACAATTATGATACACCCTGCCGACAAAGGAGGGCCCATTGTAATTTTAGATAAGGAAGATTGTTAGTAAAATGTTGTTAATGTTAAGTGATAATACTTTTTATAAAGTTATAAGTAAAGTGCCCTGCACCCAACCTTCCACAGAAGGCACACACACGCACGCAGTTACACCTAGGGCCAGTTTAGAGTGTCCAATCTACCTATAGTATGTCTATGGGAGGAAACCGGAACACCTGGAGGAAACCCACACGACCCCAGGGAGGACATGCAGACTCTGCACAGAAGGTACCCCAGCCGAGGATTGAACCAGAGAACCTCTTGCTGTGAGGCAACAACTCTAAGCACTGCACCACCACAGCCGTCCTAACTAAATATTAAGTATTCTCATATTTTCTGTTTTTTATCCATTATTAAATATTTTTATACCTTTTCATTGTGGCTGGTCTTTTAGGGAATACTTTTAACATCTTGAGAGTACTTGTGCTTATTTTAGTGACACTGTGGCCACTCCAGAAAGCCTTACTGCTTCAGTCACCCTCTACCATTTATATCAGTATTAATTTGACACAGTTTGATTGGTTACCCTTTGTAAGAGCCTTAGAGTATCTGGCTATTGGCAGCAATGTACTTTGTAGTCTCAAGAGAGTGGACATAGCTGGTGAATCTGTATCAGCCCTTCCCACGTGTATGTGTGTGTTTATGTGTGTGTGTCTGTGAAAAATCAGATATTCAAGTGTGTGTGTGTGTCAGATACTTGGAACTGGGACACAGTGCTCCAAGGTGAATCTTGTTTCCTAGAAACAGAGTCCAGTCCCAGGTCTGGAGCAGGTTCCCTGTGTGCTCTTGAGTGAAATTGTGCTTGATGCAGAGAGCTGCATTTGAAATACTGTGTAAATCCATTTCTGTTTTTAGTGACTGCCTCTCACTGTTGTCAGTGGTGAGGATTGGGGCTTCTTGATTACTGGCTCGGGGTAAAGAGGGGCCATCACATATTGGTGGCAAAGGTGGGATTTTAATTGAACTTTAGTAGCTTGTAAGCAGTTGTCACTGAAGGTGTTTGTCCTCTCAACAGCCATAAAGTAAACTTTCAGAGTTTCAGTTTCACAACCGTTTTATTTCTTTTTTTGTTAATTAGCTTAGTCAGGCAAAGTAGGCAAAGATGTCAGCAGAAGACTATAGCAAGCTGACAAAGAACCAGTTGGCCAAGGTGTGTGAAGCCAAAGGACTGGTGCATGCCATCCTACTAAAGAGGATATGATTTCAGCCTTAATATCAGCTGCAGCATGGTCCATCAACCACGGAGATAGCCAGTCCAGTGATAAGGATGTGCAGCCTTTCGAAACAGGACATTTCACCTTTTTCTCAGAGGATTTAAAAATCTGTCTGGAGTTAGATACTTGAACTGAATGCTGAAGAAAAGGAGAAGCAGTGTCAGCATGAACTGTGACACTTGGAGATAGAAGAGAGACTGCAACTGGAAGCCAAATGTTTGGAGGCTGAAAAAAAGGAGAAGGAGCATCAGAATGAAACAGAAATGCTGACTCTTCGTCAGAGTCATAGAGGTAATAGGGAAGGGAATAACCAGACCCCAGAAGCAATAAGGGTCAGTAATTTTTTTTTCACAATTTAAATATGATATTGAATTTGATAGTTTTATTCATATATTTGAAAGAGTATGTAAACAGTATGATGTTGATCAAGAGTTCTGGATATGGTTCCTGACCCCCTTACTCCATGGTAAAGCTGTAACTGTTGTTTCCAAATTGTCTGATACTGACTGTTTAAATTATGAAAAAGTAAAACAATGTTTGCTAGACTGTTTTAAGTTAACACCTGAAGCTTAAAAAAAGTTGTTAGCATAGACACAAGCAGATGAAAGTATATATGAATATATTGCTGAGTTAAACACTTATTTTCATAGGTGGGTGAGTGTATGTCAGATCACCACTTTTGAAAGGGTGGCAGACCTTTTGGTGAGGTAACAAGCCCTTAGCACTTTGCCTGAGAACATGAGAATCTGGTTTGCAGATCGAGAATGTAACTCTGCAGATGAGCTGGGGAGAAAAGGGACTCTACTTAGCAAGCAGGGCATCACTGTATACAAAGGGGGTATCCAGTGCTGTACAGGGATATAAGGGAAACCATGTGGGTAGCCTAAATCACCCCAGCAGAGTCTACCAGTAACAGGAGAAGCCACTAGTTTGGGTACATGGCCAGGATTAATGGTTAGATGTTTTAAATGTAACAAAAGGGGCCATGTAGCATACAAATGTCCACTGAAGCAAGGCGGGGAACAAAAGGTGACGGGAGCTAGCAAGTGGAAATAACTGCCTGCCAGTGGTAAGTTGTCTGGAGACAACAGAGGTACCAAACTATCACCAGAGTTTGTATCCCATCCTAGTGGATGGAAGACAGGCCACTGCTAAGAGGGAGACAGCCTCTGACATAAACATTGCGAAGTGTGCAGTGGTTAAAGAAGAGCAGTACTTGCTTGGGTAGTCCACACCAAATACCTTTGGCCAGGGTTCACCTTGACTGGGAGGGTGGAAAAGGGAACAAGAAGGTAGGTGTGTTTGAGGATATCCCTGCATATGTCTAAATAGGGAATGATTTTGATAATGTAGTGTGCAAGCAGTTACATGCAGTCAGACTTGGAGACAGGCAGGTAGGTCTGGTAGCCTGTGGGGGGAACCCAGACAGACCCCATGTCTGAAGCTGAGGCTGGTGATGTGGTTATTCCAGGGAGGGAGCTACCTTGTAGCAGTGAGCTTGAAACTGAACCACAGTTGCTGGTAGGTATTGATTGTTCCCATGCACAAGGTGACTGCAAGGACAGAGGTGAGTGGTAGTACCAACCATTGTCAGAAAATACTAGGCTTCCTGTGGAAGGGGATCTGGGAAAGGTCACACAAGTAGAACTGAGACAAGCACAGCTTTCAGACCCTATCTTATGAGGCTTGAGGGAGGTAGCTAAGGAGAAACCTGATGCTCAAAGAAAAGCAGAGTCTGCATACTGGAAGAAAAGGTTACTGTGCAGAGAGTGGACCCCTAAGGAAGGGCTAGACCATGAGGTAATACAACTGGTAGTGCCCAAAGCTTTCTGTCTGGCATGTCTAGCCTTAGCCCATGACATTCCTTTTGCAGGTCATATGGGAATAAAGTGTACCAAGAGTCATATTATGCAAACATTTTATTGGCCCAGGATTGCAAGGAATATAACAGGGTACTGCAGGGCCTGTGCCAAAAGCTAGACAAGGCAGGAGACAAGGCCAAAGCTCTATTGATGCCTTTGCTTGTAATTGAGGAGCCATTTCAGAGAGTAGCAATGGATATTGTGGGCTCTCTGCGTACCCCAAGTTCCACAGGGAAGAAGTATATCCTGGTGGTAGTAGGTTATGCTATCAGATACCCAGAGGCAGTGGCTCTGTCCTTCATTGAGGCAGAGAAGGTGGCAAATGCTTTGTTAGAGATTTTCAGCAGGGTAGGTTTCCCAACAGAAATGCTGACTGACAGAGATGCCAATTTTTATGTCAGACCTGCTGGCTTATCTATTGAAGCATTGTGGGGTGAAGAACCTAAAAACTACCCATTACAATCCCCAGACTAATGGTCTTGTGGAGAGGTTAAACTCTGCACTAAAAAACATGTTACGGGCATTTGCAGACCAGTTTAAGAGGGAGTGGGATAAATATTTGCCCCATCTACTGTTTGCATACAGAGAGGTACCCCAAGAATCCACAGGTTTTTCACCCTTTGAGTTGCTGAGTGGGCATAGGTTGAAGGGGCCTTTAGATTTGAATTGTGATGAGTGGGAGGGTCAGTATGAATCCCACAAAGAATCTGTTACGGCATATGCCCTAAACCTGAGGACAAGGCTTAGGGAGTTCATGGGTTTGGCCCAGGAGAACCTGGCAGCAGCACAACAGCAGAAAAAGGTTTGGTATGACAGGAAGGCTTGAGACAGAGTATGCTGTGGGACAACAGGTTATGGTGCTCATTCCTGTCAGACACGGTAAGCTGCAGGCAGCTTGAGAAGGACCCTTTGAAGTGGTCAGGAAAGTCGGTGATGTTAATTACATGGTAAATCTGCTAGGCAGGGGCACAAATTGTACCATGTTAACATGATGAAGCCTTACTATGATAGGGAGGCCCTGGTGCTAGGTATTTGCAGTGGATGACAGGAGGAGCCTGAGGGGGATCTGGTGACTGATTTCCTCAGCAGTCTGGAGTAGGTTCCCTGTATGCTCTTGAGGGAAATCGTGCTTGATGCAGAGAGCTGCATTTGAAGTACTGTGTAAATCCATTCCTGTTTTTAGTGAACAGCTTTCACCAGTGTCAGTGGTGAGGATTAGGGCTCCTTGATTACTGGCCCGGGGTAAAGAGGGGGGCCAGCACAGTCACCCATGTGGGCAGGGATTTCTTTCAAGGAAAGTGGCCTCAACAGCTGTTGGTATGTTTCCTGGATAGGTTTAGGATGTTTTTACATCATGAGGAAGGGAACTGATTATTAAACTGTTCAAGGTCACATAGATTGAGGTCTGCTGTGGATAGGATGAGAGCCATGTCTCTTTCCCAGTTTCCTTCAACACATCTTGCATTACTGTAACACTGTCTGATGTTTTGCATGCCCCAGCTGAGAGCAGATAACACTGCCTAAATCACCTCCACAGGAAGGAGAGTCACTTTAGTCGCTGGATCTTGCCTTCTCTCTGGCTGTTCATATAACAACCTGAGCTCATCAATGAATCTTGTTTTGTTGAACTACTCTTATTTTCCTCCCTAGCGTTATTGCATCAAGACAATCATCTTAATTCTCCATGTTGATTTTTAAATGCGTAATCGGTACTAGCCCCATTCACCCAAATTCCTTTATTATCTGTGTTCTAAAAAGTCAAATGCAACTTTAAATTATTCTGCTGTACATCTAAACAAGTTTTATTTTCTCTGTCTGTCAGATCCTCATGTTTATAACCTCTTTCTTTAAATTGCAAATATTGTCTTGTAAATTCTTTCCTCCCATCAGCCACATTACTATTATTCCTCATTGCAGTCTGGCAGGGGATGGCAAGCTGTCTGTGCATAACATACTGATCTGATGTTGTCTGATTTTGTCTGATTCAACCTTTGGATTATTGGATCCGACTGGATCTGAACTCATTACCTTTCAGAAGATTTGGATCCAGGGCTCTGACTACTCCCCTACCCAAGATTCTCTTTGATCTCAAAATTACTTCAGACCTTTTTTTGAGATAAGTGACTTCTGTTAGGCTTTTGGAATATGTGTAGTGCCAAATACTCATAACTTAGCTCCCGCCTTAACTTTCTTGTATCCAATTTTTGTGATACTTAAAAAAATATATATGTATATATATATATATATGTGCGTGTGTGTGTGTGTGTGTGTATGTATATATATATATATATATATATATATATATATATGTGTGTGTGTGTGTGTGTATATATATATATATATATATATATATATATATATATATATATATACACACACACACACACACACACACACACACACACACACACACACACATGTCTGTATCACATAGTCGAAGTTTAATAACTTCAAATACGGAATGTTCAAACCATCCTGTTCGAAGTTAAAAAACTTGAACTATGGATAAAAAACAAAACAAAAAAAAAAACAAAATAAACTGTTGTAAAGCAAGGGGGGCAAGCCACCCTGCACCCCCCCACATGGGGGACTGTGCCCCCACACCCCCCGCTACTTAAATATACCAACTCCGAGATCGCACCACATTGAACAAAATGGAAACCTTCCCTTATGGAGATTTCTGTTTAAATGTTCGAACTTCTGCAAATTCGCACTTATGGTCTCGACCATATGAGGTTCGATAGGAACCCCCCCCCACACACACACATACATATTTCATCCTTTATTTTTATAAGGTTTCTCTTGTTCTTTTTGTAGCCTAAATTTCCAAAGGGAGTTGTTGTAACCTTTCCTCTTTGGTACTCTTAGTGCTGTCATCTTTTGACTTTTCTGAATGTTGGACAAGGCTGCTGGTTTCACTGTTCAGCTTGTGGCTATGCCACAGGACCGTCACTCTTTGTGTGTCTTCTGCAGTGGCTGTGGTACACCTAGATGACTGGGTGGAGTGTGCATTTTTTAGTGCTACAGCACTTCAAGGAAGAGTGGACAAATTAGTCCTAAAGGGTCTGTTTCCCACCCAAGAAGGGACTTCAGCACTTTTTAATTTATTTATTTATTACTTATTTTACATTTGTTGACCAGGCTAGTCCGACTGAGCTGAGTGGTCCATTTTCAGTGGAAACCCGGGGAGAAAAGCTCCACAGTGAAATACAGTTTGTATGCAGAAGCAATTAGATAATAATCCATCATTATTATTCAGTACGTACGTACAATGTGAGTATAGTTTTACACTAGTAGTTGGTAAAGAGGCTGTGACAAGAGTAAAACATTATACCAATAGAAACAAATACATAATTGATAAACAGCAATGTTACAGAAATAATTTGTTGTCATTTTGGCATGTATAGGTTCAGTAGAGGAGAAAGATGGGAGTGGAATTGAGGGGAAGAGTGATGCCTAATAGAGGTTGAAAGGCTAAGATAAGATTGAAGGTTTAGATAATTGCTCAAGGAAAGGGGGTAATGAGATTATACAGGAAGAGTGTGTGGGGGGGGGTGATAGGAGTCTTAATTCATGCTCTCCTTCTTTGGCTACGAGAACCTAAAAAGAGTTGCCTAAGGATAGTGAAAAAGGAAGGACAGGCCAAAGGAAAAGGAGAGAGAGAGAGCGAGAGAAAATGGAGCAGAAAAAGAAAGTGTAGAAATCCAGAAAACGGTCTCCAGATCCAACAGAAAATTTGAGTCCAGAGCAGAAAATGCCCAAAGCGTTCAGACCTGGAAACCATTCAGATCTGTTCTCTGATGCCTCCTCCTCATTTCTCACTGGAGCTGATGAGTCTTAAACTCCACTCTCCCTTCCTGCAAGTGAAGTATGCATTTTGACCACCTTAGGTGGCTTGTTCGAGGTCCTTCCATTTGACGAGGAGCCTCACAGATGTAAATTCAACTGGGGGTCCTCCCATTGCCCTGGGTATGGGTCCATCTGGCCCTCCACTAGTTTTTCTTTTCCAGTCCAACCTTAAGATCTGAAGTCTGTGGATCCAAACTGTCCCAGAGCTCCTCCATCAGAACAGACAGTCTGTTCAACTTTGAGTCTGATGGTGTCCCTTGCATTCTCAGCTCTGATTTTATCAGATTGTGACAAGTCTCAAGCTTAAGCCTCTGGGCCATGACTAGAGGGGCTGGTCGAACTCTGAAGTTGCCTGATAGTTCTCTCCTCCTTGGTGCCTTGGTGTTCGTTTGATTGGCTCAGATACTTTGGAGCCAGGGATTGGTCAGAGTGGAAGATGGCCATCCTATCTCCTTTATAGGTTGGATGAGTGCTTCTTCAGCTCTGCTTGTGTCCTCTGCATGTAAAGCATTTGAAAAAGGTTCTTTCCAGACTGACACAAGAGGTGTTGCTGCCTTGCTTGGCACCATCCTGACCTCTTTTGGACACTGCATCTAAGTATGGACCCCCTGATCAACAGGGGCAGTCAGCCTCCTTCAGCCTTAGAGGTGCTTGCCAAGCAAGTTCCCAGTCTGATTCTGACTCTTCCCCAGAAGCCCTAATGAGGCAGGGTCCCAGAAAACCAACTTGTAAATGAAGACACTTAGAATCCTCTCCATAGTCTGTCACTGAAGACACAGACTTTGATGAAGGTGAATGGTCCTCATGATCCCCACTGGAATGTGTCACTTTTGGTGACATTCTCAAATTGTTGAAGCAATGAGGGGATTGGTCCACCAACAACTTTCTCCTGAGGAGTTTGTGTTTCTTGAGGCTTAGTTCTTGGGTGATACAGCCCACTGATTATTTTATAGACCTAGTAGCGCAATAGGTGTGGAAGGATCCTGATGCAGTGGAACTGATACTGTGGGTACTGGACAAGAGTTTGGTTAGCCGTAAGAACAGGATACACTGGAATAAGGGTCCCCTTCTGGATACATCTACCACCGAGTTGGAACTCTTGGAGGAGAGTGCATCTGTCCATCCCCTAACAGGGAGTCCAGGGCATTAGACAGGTTCAGGGACATGGACATATGCTTCAGTGACTTTTGCAGTTAAAGCGATAAACTGCTTTGCCCATATGACAAGATGTCAGAGAAAATTGACCAAGGAACTGACCAAGTCCCTTTTGGGTAACTTACTGCCTGACTTCCAGAAATCAGTGGAGTGCCAGTGATTCTATATCTTCAGTGTAATTCTGCAAAAGAATGATGATACAGGTTACAGTAATCATCTCACATCTGCACAAATGTCAGCTGTAGACTTCTTAAAACATACAGTACAAGGCTATGTTCCCCTTGTAAGGTAGTCTTTCTCTTTAACAAGAGACATAATTACCTACTTAAGCTTTATGTAATCAAATAGCTATTTAGAGAGGGGGCAGCTTTTGCCTGCTGGAACCCCTTCTTAACCAGAGCAATGGAAACAAATTAGTCTGTTTTATTTTGCTCACCAACCCTATATTAAGACAAAAATGCAAATGGCAGAGAATGCCAACAGTGTGAAAAATATATTCATCCCTGTTCTCAACCTGAGAGAATAAAACCAAAAGGTGAACTGACTGATTCAGTGTCATTTCAGACAAAGCCTTCAGGAAAAAAAATGCAGTTTGCTCCTGATGAAGATTAGATACTGATGGGAAATTAAATGGGTCTCTGCACAGAAAAGCACTAAAATGTGTCATAATGGAAGCAATGGCTTCCAGAAAGAATGTCTCCCAATGCACTCAGTGGTAGTATAGTAAGGCAGGATCCCCTAAATTACAAAAAGGACAGTTTTCCTTAACCGTTCTGAACCTTCTGCTTTACTAAAGCTCCAGTTGGGATAAGAAAATGTAAAATCAAAACTTCTTCAAACAGATTCCTTCCTCAGTCCTCCAACCATAGAAAGAAAAGTGGTATTGTAACAATTCTGCATAAAGTAACAGTACCACAGTTGTGCGGAAGGTACAGAAACAAGGCCAGAGATAAGAAAAGGTAAAGTTAAGAGTTTCCTGAACAAGACCCACTCCCTCAAAAAAGTCAAGATTTCCCCTAATTAAGGAAACAGTTATCTAAACTTAGAAATACATCCAAAAGGAACTATTATCTCCGAGCCATTTAGCACCACCCACAGAAACCCTAATTCCTTGACTATCTGTACAGTCATCCAACGTGTAATTTACCTGGACATCTGCTGATTCTCACCAGCTTATTCCATTCCACAATCAGCTTCACTCTTTTGGATCAGCTGAACCCTGTCCCCAACTCTAAACACAGAATTTGTCTTCAATAGTAGGACACACAATAATGCAGCAGGAGCAGCTTTTGTTAGTATAACTACAAAGGAGTAAGTGCTAGTGGGGACTTACTCTGATTTGATCCCTCTCTTACAAGATATCTGCCATGACCTCCACTATCTGAACGGAGTTCCATTAAGATGTCACACCCATAACAATTCTAAAGGTTCATCATTAAATCAAGTCATTCCAAATTGTAGAGGAGGCTTTGTTACAGAAGACAATGCCATACACTGTAGCTCATCTATTGAATCAAGTCATAATTCCCTGTGAGCGGTAGTTCAAGCAGAAGATCTCAACTTCTGAAGGGATGCTAACATTTCTCCTTAAGCAATATACTGCATTTGACAGAACTGTTGCATTTTGCTAGTTGTATAACACCTTCTCATAATTTAAGTTAAAATCCTAAGAAATCAATGTCTTGCATATGCTTCAGAGAGCTGTGTGTGTTGTTTGAACTAATAGTATAAATGCAAAATAGTAAGAAAGTTGTCCACAATGAAGATTAGGAGATGCTAGTGGTTGTTGCAACAGTACTGTACTCCATAGGAAGTAAATGGCTAAGAATGATGAAATTTTAAAATCTTATGAACTGCTGTTATTTTAACTAGATGATTCACTATTTGTATGCACAGTCCCAAAGATCCATTTGATGGTCACTGACTGAAATGTATTTCAGCACTGACAGAAATGTAGACTACACAAAAACTATTAAATATGACACTCGACCAGTTTATCTCATTGTAGCTGTAGAAAATCAAGAATAACTGCTGTAAAAAAAAAAAAAAAAAAAACAAATGAGTGTAGGACAAAATAAAATTTCTTACTACTGTAATTCAATTTCTGTATTAGTAGTTTGTAGTTATTAATTTATATCAGCCAGCTGTGAGTGCAGTGGATTAATGACCTCCTTTCTGCTGTAAATTGGCTATCTAATTATATATAAAATTAAAACAAAGCCTAAGCAGATAGTTATACTCAAACTAAAGTGCTGCTCAGCCTCCGCTTAAGATTTTGGTATTTTGTACGTTAGATTATTGCCCATATTGCAAGAGTGAACATAGGTGGCATGATGAATTGATGCAGTTTACCAACTGTAGAAATTTTTATATCCAATAACATCTGACTAATACATTTATTACCGTTTTATCTGTTATATTTTATAAGAAAGGCTCGAAAGTTTCTTAAGGATCATATTGGATGTCTACTTGTATGAAACCAAAGTTATATACTTAACATAATGCTAGATTTGTGTTGCCTTGTTTTCATCTGGTTCAACCTTTGGGTTATTGGAACTGACATCAGCACCTTTCAGAAGCTTTGGATCCCGGGCTCTCTCCTCCCCTATCAGTAATTCCCTTTGTTCCCCAAATTTCCTCATATCGACTTTGCCTGCTCATAAAACAGAGACATTATTTAACAGTCCGACATAAATAGGCTTGCCTACAAGATGGACGAGGAAAGATGTCAGTAGTATGAGGAGCAGCCATCACCAAGCTGCAAAAGGACAAGGTCCCTGATCAAGTCCAACCATTCAAGAGAAGTGAAAGGAATAATTTAGAACTGAGAGTTACTGTAGTTGCTTAATCTTGCCTTCAGTTTAGGGATGGGTGTTGAAGAACCTGATAAACTACTTGATGCAGGGACAATACTCTAAGTTACGGGAGTTGGCCTTCTGGCAGTTTGTATCCAGGTGGTATCCAATGAACTCTGTCTGTTAGGTCTGGGTTAACTGACTCTTTGTATGGTTGATTGCAGGGTGGAACAAGATGTCCCTGTGCTGAACAAACAGATCCCTGGTTGGTGTGGTAAGGAGCCAATAGTCTAAACATGGAAACAGCTGAAACCCCTGCAGCCTGAGATACACTTCTACCACTGCCATACATTTGTTGAACACCTGGGAGGTTGTGGTAAAACCAATGGGTAGTGTCCTGAATAGAAAATGATTGAATCCCAGATGGAAGTGGAGAAATCTGGATTGCCTTGCCATCTTCATACAATAGTAGGCATGTTGGAGATCTGTTGAGCACATCCAGTCATCCTTCCTTCCTCAGAAGAGGCAGAAAGGACTGAACCCTGACAATTTGGAACTTTGTCTGTTTCATGAACTGGTTGAGTTGACTTAGGTCTAAGAATGGCCTGAAGTCCCATGTTTTCTTTGGAACTAAACAGAACATGGAGTAGACTCTGTCTCTTGACTAGTCTGGGGGGGAACCTGCTGGACGACACTTTGTTCTAGCAGCGTTTTTACTTCTGCTGCTGCAGATTCCATCTGACTGGGTGGTACATCAGGAATTCTTATATTTTCCTTTGGAGGGGAAACAAAGGGAAAAGTGTAGCCTTTGGTGATTATTCTCAACATCCATGTATCTTGTGTGCTGGCTGGCCAGACTTGATGGCGCAAGGATAAGCTTCCCCGACTGCTTGCAGAGTGCAACCCTTCAAGAGCACTGGTAGGGTTTCCCACTAAAGAGACCATGAAACCTTTGGTTCTTTGGTCCGCCTCTGCCTCTAGGGTGACATCCATTACAGTTAAGTCTCCCTCTGCCTTGGAGGGGTTGCCTGCAGGAGCAGCTTGGCTAAATCTGTGCAATTTTTCACACCACATCATCTTCCCTTTCTTTGGTTCCTAGAAAATGTCCTTTGAGAGGTGGAAAAGTGGATTCCCATGGCAGATAGGGTCTTGCCTTCATGCTTGCTCCTGGCAAATGCTTTTTTCACCTAAGGTCCAAACAGAGTCAAACCATCAAAAGGGAGCATTAATGAAGGATGCCTTGAAGCCTTCTGCAAAGTGACATAAGATCATCCTGGCATGCCAGAGGATGGTGACACCAGTGTCTGCTGCTCTGGCCTTACCATCAGCTGTATTATTCACCAGATACATGGATATGTTGGACATAGGCTATAGGATAGACCACTGGGATTGTATGATTATTGCTGAAGACTGTTAATAATGCATGGTTTTCATCAGCGTGCTGACGTTTTTGCCCACTCTGGGATTTTTGTTTTTTGTTTTTGTAATTTGTAGAGTATCCATTACTTTGTTCATAGGTAAGTACTAGGCAAATTAGTCTTGTGGACCATTTTAATCTCAGCCATTTTCCCTTTCAAAATTGAGAATCAAACTCTATACTTTGTGTCTGTGAGATAAACATCTTAACCATTATACCAACCCCTCATTTTGTCTGTTTTTTTCATGACTTTGCAACATTAGGGGGTTCATATCATTATTTTCTCTAATACGAATGTACTTTGGCAGGAGTTAGAGCATGTTTCAGTTTGGACTCGCATACTTGTTACTGGTGTGTGGTACTAAACCTGTTTGTACTGATTGGTATATTCTGAAATACTTTCTTCTTATTCTTTTTTATATGCATTTTTTTTTGCTATTTTTTAAGGTGCAGAAGCTAACTTGCTTGCAGAATATTTTTTAAGGTGAGGAAGCTAACTTTCTTGCAGAGTACTTTTAAGGTGAGGAAGTTAGCTTCCTTGCAGTGTTTCTGCAATTTTTTATACAGTACCAATGTGGCTTAATGTAGAATTTTGAGTTTTGTGTGATAGCATTTCAACTATCCCTGATTTTTCAGAACATCCCTAATTTTGGCTCATATTTTTGCCTTGCTTTTTTAGCAAACTAGTGAGAAATACAGGCAGTCAGTAATGCCAGACATTTCAGTTTCATACTTCATACTCTTCAGAAAATGCATGTTGGTCGAAAAACAGTTGCTGTGTTAAGTTTGTGTTTGAATTAGAGTAGCATTTAAATTTTGTCCATGATTTTATGCCATCACCCCCCCCCCCCATTATTTTTGACCAAATGAGCTAAGAAGTTGCAAGGTATGGAAAGAGTAGTTGGGTCCACTGGCTTTGTGTAAGTTTGATTAAAGTGACTGTTAAAGCAGTTTTGATGAGTATTTTGTTCTGGTGCTAATCTCTTACTATGATGTTTACAAGTGATTTCTTTTTTTTTTTTCAAAGCTTTATTTTACTTTTGTTTCATTATTTTGGTACAACATTTACAAAAAAACATTTTACTGAAACTGGTCAGCATACAGAGACAAATAAGGCCAATAAACATTCACATAACCAACCAAAACATTTAAAGCTTACTTTCTTAATATGACAGGAGAGACTGTACTATTAAAAGACACATGACATTCTTGACTCAAGTAATTCAAACTATCGTTACTGGCACAAAATTGAAAAATCAGTAGTTAATAAAGAAGATAATATGAAAACATCACATATACAACTATTTACATATAGTGCTACATTCTTACACTATTATTATTACTATATTAACACTTTGAAATAACTATAAAGGAATTGAATGAGTTAAATCCTTTGGAGGGAAGGACTAGCCATAGTACTAGTATAGGAGAGTAGTTGTAAAGCCATTTTATATTACTTCAGGATACAGTCTAAGGTTGTACTCCAGAAGTTAAGGTATTTCATGCGTTTGCTAATATTTTCTGTAGTTAGTTTATGGGATAGAATATACTCTGATGCCATCTTTGTAAAATTTTCCCAGTTTGTTTTAGAACCGTCCAACCAATTCTGTGTTATATAAAGCTTAATTAGCATAAAGAGAGCAATCTGGACTCTCACTTCATTAGTGGGAAGGCCCTTTTGACCCACATGCAATATAGCAAATTCCCATGAAAGGGTGGATTTCCCATAACCCATTTTTTCCCAGTTTAATCCTAAGTGAGTTCCATAAGCTCTGTGCATATTTACAGTACCCCAGGATATGCAGGAGGTCAGCTGTCACTGTAGGGCAGAAAGGGCAGAGAGGTGAAGTATTTGGAAAGAAGCTGTTAAGATGCTCCGGGGTATAATATGCATTATTATTTACCATTAATTGTGTATATAGTAATTTCTTGAACGGGGCAAACCTGGTTGTATTATTTATTGCTTGGGAGAAGTGAACCTCTGTCAGTTCTGAGTTTTTGTTTCTCCAATACTGTGCAAATGTAATATAAGACTGATATGTAATGGTTGAGATAAAGCTGTATGTAATTGATAAAATTTTCTTTTTAATTTTTAGACACGTCAGGAGGGATAGGGCAATGTTTTTTTCTTCCTGAACCTCATTAGGGAAATTACCCAAAGTAGATACTAACTCTTTGATTTGTCTCAGAATTGTTGTATATTTGTTATTAAGTTCATATTTTATTTTTATGTCCTTTATAGAGTTATCCTTAATGGCATAGAAATCCCAGACATTTTAGTTTTTAATTTGGGGAAATTGGTCAAGATTTATCATTTTATTACCCAGTTTTAGATTTGGATTTAAATGAATGGGTTGCAAAAGAATACGTGCGTTTGTTAGACCTAGTGAAGAGAAGAGCTTCTGGAATAGATTAATTTTATATTTGATTAGTTTATGTAGTTTCATGTCTTTTAACACAGGTTTATTTATGAAAGGTATTGATTTGGGATTTATGTTACACAGCTTTATATGTGCATGCCACAGACCAACCCATTGGGGGAAATGAGTAGAGCTAATTGAATTATGGTCTGCAATTAACATGATTCTGTTGGTGCAAATTATGTCGTAGTATAATCTAAAATCTGGTATTCCCAATCCCCCTTTATTTTTTGGAAGCATTAATTTTGGTAGAGAGATTCGTGAGGTTTTAGGAAACCAAATTAATTTAGTTAAAGTTGTGTTTATCTTTTTAAAGAAGTTTAAAGGGATGTTGCTGTTTGTTGCATTAAATTGGTATAATAACCTGGGTAGGATGTTCATTTTTATAATTGCTACTTTAGACAAAAAGGGGAATTTCATATCATTTTTGATGTTTGTCCATGATTTGGCAAGATTATTTTGTAAGGAGTTATGGTTATGGTCAAAAATTATCCCTAGGTACTTAAAAGTATATTTCAACTTAATGTGGGTTATAGGAAAGAGAGGCTCTATGATTGCTTGGGTTAATTGGAAAAATAAGAGATTTTGAAGGGTTAATTTCATAATTGGAAGTTTTCGAGAAGATTTCGATAGTGTTTTGAATTTTTTTTAAGCCAGTATTAGGTAACTGGAAATAAATGATGAGGTCATCAGCAAAGGCTGAAAATACCAGATTTGTCCCTAAAATATTGGGAATGTGGTGAAATGTCTTTTGTGTTAAGTATATAAATAGGGGTTCGATATATATGTCAAAGAGGTAGGGTGAGAGGGGACAGCCCTGTCTTCTTCCATTATTTAATTTTATTTTAGAAGAACATAGTTTATTAATATACAGAATGGTAAAAGAGGAATTATATAAGATTTTGATTGTATTTATAAAATTAGTTGGAAAGTTAAATTGCTTTAGAGTCAGCAACAATAATTCATGATTGACTCTATCAAAGGCTTTTGTGGCATCGAGTGCCATAAGGTAATAGGGAAGTTTATGGTTTGCAGAAAGTTGGATGGCTGCATCTAAAGTGAGTGTGTTGTCCCAGGTTTGTCTACCCTTTATGAAGCCTGATTGCTGTGGAGAAATGATTGTGTGGAGGACTTTTTTAAGTCTATTTGCTAGAGCCATAGTCATGATTTTAATGTCTGTGTTAATAAGCAAAATTGGTCTGTAGTTAGATGGGTTAGATTTGTTTGTATTTGGTTTGTGAATAAAGATAGTTTTAGAATTGTTTAGGTATAGGTCCCTAAATCCAAATTTACTAATATATTCGAAGATTTTAAGAAGAATAGGAGATATTTTAGAAGTAATTATTTTATAAAAATTAGAAGTGAAGCCATCTGGACCTGATTTGTTGTTTTTTAGACTTTTAATTGCCTCCATAATTTCTTCTGTTCTTAAAGGAGCTTCCAGGAATTTAGTTGGTGTTTTTCAATTTGTTGAAATGAGATACTGGAAAAAAAAATCATTATAGGACTCTGGGTGTATTGCATTACAGATTATTGTATATTTTTTTCGAAAATGGTCAAAATATCTTGGTTATTCGTATGTAGTTCGTTATTATATTTAATTTGTAGAATCCTAGGGGGTCTTGATGAATGTTTATGAGTCTAGCTAATAGTTTGGAGGGATGTTTACAAGTGATTTCTATCTTTGAGATACATCATATTATATTGGCTAGTACAACATTTTAGATTCATGATTTAACAGCTAGCAGTATTAAGGATATCTGTTTTGGGAGCTTATGTTCTAGTGTGTTAGACATGAGTTTCCTGTAATCCAATAATTGTCGAGTTTCATCTTAAGTATAGTCAAGGAAGTGAAACATACTGCAGCAGGTAACCTGCTCAAAACTCTAGAACATTTTTGCATCATTTAATCCTCTTGTTTGCAAGTGTTAAAAACTACGCATTTTAGATAACGGAACAAACAGAATTTAATTAGCACAATGTGTTATTAACTCATTTCACCTTACAGCTATCGCATAACACTTGTAAATGAGAGATTACTAAAGTAACTAGGTTCCTTCATGTTATAGTTCTGATGTATATGCAGAAATCTGTCAATGTACAGGTTCTGACTAGCTGTGCAGGTGTAGTTAATGTAGAGAGAATCCTGGTGAATCATTGCCATATCATGTGTTGGTTATAAGAACAATTTAGAGCCTGGATAAATTTACACTGTGTTTATTTTAATGTAAGCTGTTGGTTCTAAAATCAGTTGTAGCCTGGAAAAAAAATGCAATGCATTTTTTTTAGAAGAGGGCACTTCCTTTGTTAGAAAATCTGAATTAAGGCAATTCTGTTGTGTTCTAAGTGGCAAAGATATTTTGCTGTTCTAGTCAAGCAATATTCAAAAGCACCACCGGTCTGGCAATGAAAGCCCAACTCAATAACTGCTTGGCTCGAACAAGTGACACAGGGTTTATTATCAAACACAAAGACAAAGAAAGAAACTTCCAAAATACATGAAACCTCAGTTAAGCGCTTTCATCTGAATAAAACAGACTTCATCAGAACACTGTAGTCATGACTCTCCATCAATTAAATACACTTTTAGGCACCAAAAAAGTTTTTGAATTTAAAAAGACAGTACTCACTTAAAAACCTTCCCGAATGTTTCAGTATAAAAACAAATAATAAACATCAATGAAACATATAAATAGGACATATAAAGGGAACATATGACTCACTACATACATATCACATAAAAATATCATAAAAAATATCACATAAAAAAATAATAATAGTGAATGTTGTACAAAAAAGTACAAAATGTACAGACTATAAAATGTAGAAAATGTAGCAGAATATAAAACAATAGATTTGTATCCTACCAAAATATCATTTGCATACAATAACTATATAACATTATGCCATAACCAAAAACGGTTTAATACTAATATGATCGTTAATACCCGGTGGCCTTGTGGCATCTGTTAAAATCTGCCATCTGCTTTCTTTTAAACCTAAAACGATTCAAGCTCTTGCCAGCCAAATACCTCAAAGTTCCCTTGATGAAAATAACAACAACTCTAGTAGCCAAAACCTATTTTGCTTTCAGCCTGTACCAACCTCCTTTATACGCAAGCTTCTCAAAGAACTAAAACCCACCACCCTATCCGCAGACCAACTCCCAGCTGAATATCTACAAATGACAGCTGACGCTATTGCCTTTCCAATCTCTATCCTAATCAACCAAACCATTTCCGAAGCCAAAATTCCCAATATCTGGAAAACATCTTATGTTATTCCATTACATAAAGGAGGTCCCTCTACTGAATACTCCAACTACAGACCCATAGCCATACTCTCCCCAATAGCTAAGATAATGGAGAAATGCATACACAAACAACTTATGCAACATCTAATCCAGAATGACCTGATGGCTGAGACCCAACATGGTTTTCGACCACATCATAGTACTACCTCTGCCCTATTATCCTTCGCTAACACTATTAATGATAACCGCAACAATAATCACACCTCATCTGCCCTCTTCCTAGACCTTTCCAAGGCCTTTGACATGGTGGACCATCAACTTATGATTTCAATCCTGCAGAATCTCAGACTACATCCCAGTGCCCTTCTATGGTTTAAATCCTATCTCAATGACAGGCGACAAGCAGTCATCTGGCAGAATAAGCTCTCAGATCTCTTACCCAATACTATCGGAGTTCCACAAGGCTCCATCCTAGGACCACTATTGTTTTCCATCTTTATTAATGATCTTACTACCATCATTCCAAACACCAGCTGTATCCAGTATGCTGATGATTCCACTTTAATCTGCTCAGCCACATCTCCAGATGATCTAAAAAGGGATACCCAGGCTACTTTTACTGTGGTAGAAAACTGGCTATCCAAACGTCGCCTACTACTAAATCCCAAAAAAAAAACAAAATGCTCATATTTCCACCAAACCAAAGGTCCATACCCACTCCTTTACCATTCAAGCTAATGATGGGACAGTCATCTCCCCTGACCCCAATACCAAATTGCTAGGTGTCACTATAGATAATTACTTAAAATTTGACCTCCATGTAAGCCAGACAATCAAAACCATTAACAAAAAACTCGGTTCATTCTACAGAGTAAAAACCTTCCTCCCCCCATAGCTAAAATAGCCATTGCACACTCGCACCTACTATCCACCCTCCTATACACTTCCCCACTTCTAGAAAATGTAAGTAAATCTGAACTTAACAAACTTCCAGCCTGCTATAATCACATCGCTAGGTTTGCTACGGGTTCTCCTTTCAGAACCCACAACTGCATTAACCTCAAACAACTTGGATGGCTGGAATTTCCCAATCTTGTCAAGTATAACCTGCTAATATTGGCTAATAAAATCCTAAAGAACCCAAATAACACTCCAGCCCTTAGTCACCACATCTTCCCCCATAATAATTCAAGACTGCTCCGCTCATCCAATAAGCTACAAATACAAACAACTAAAATTAACAACGTGGCTGGCATGGCCCTATTTGCAAATTCTGTAAGTAGAACCTGGAACAAACGTCCAGACGCCGTTACCATGCTCTCCTTCCCAGACCAATTCAAAGCCTCTATCAAACAACACCTGGAACAAAAATGGATGTGCTACTGTGACAAACCTGACTAACTTTAAATAATGTATGTAATTTTACTTATCTAATTTGTGTTTTCCTTTTTGCAATCTAATACCACCCTCAAAAATTGGAAATTTGTAACACTGATTGTCAGAATGTACTTCTAACTGTTTTCCTTTTCTTAACTACAATATTACCTAAAAATGTTATGTATAATCAATGTTCTTTTACTCGACTGCTATTATTCTTGTATTCTGTTGGAGCTTATCTCCCCGGGCCTCCGCTGAAAATGGACTTGGTTCCAGTCGGACTTTCCCGGTCAACAAATGTAAAATAAATAAAAATAAAATAAATAAAATAGCCTTCGAATTGCCACCACAAGATAATATATTGACATAATCAATAATAGCAAATTTAAAAAAGTGTGAATCACCACTTTTATGTATATGTCGATATAAAGCATTATTTTTGTCCTTAACCCTAATGCTATACAAATGATCATATATGCGTCACTTAAACTGTCTCTCAGTTTTACCTATGTAAAATGCAGAGCATGTTGTACATGTTGCTAAATATACAATGAATTTGGTGTTACAATTGCCTGCCCTGCATTTTACATAGGTCCTGTTGTAATCATCTAATTTGCGGCCTTCATCTTCACTGACCGCATGACATTGCGTGCATGACCCACATTTCTTAGTTCCAAATGTTATCTTTTTCTCGTCCTGTTTATTTGTCATAGCTTCCAATGTTCTCTTGATATTGGATCCAGTTTTATACACAAAACAAGGATATGTACCCAATATCATTGCTGTATCTTCATCCGCTGTTATCAAATTCCAATGCCCTTTAATAATATTTTTAATATATTGCACAAATGGAGAGTACGTCAGCACGCATACCCGATTGCTATGCCCAGACTTATAAGATATGCTATCATTTCTTGTGAAAGTGGGCAATGTGTTGCCCATCAAGGGTAGATATTTTTTGCCCCATTCTTTTCTCACATAATTGACCACATCACACAATAAAGTGTTAGGGTACCCCCTATTAATGAACATAGACTTAATAAAGTCCAGTTCTTTATTTATTAGTTCTCTAGTAGAAGACATATGGGCTGCCCTAATACATTGCCCCTTAAATACATTTTTGAATACATACTGAGGATGATTACTACTGAATTCCAAATAATCGTTAGAAAATGTATCTTTTCTATGTATTTGTGATACAAACCCTCCTTCTGAATGACTAATATAAGTGTCCAAATATGCGATGCCACTGTCACTAATATTGTGTGTGAATTTCAAAAAATCTGTTGTACGATTGATATAATCAAAAAAGGAATTAATCTTGTCAATGGGACCCTTCCATAACAAGAACAAATCATCCCAATATCTCGTATAATAAACAATGTATTGATAATATTCACATCCAAACAAGAATTCAGTTTCCCATTCTAGCATAACCAGGTTTGCAAATATGGGAGCACAAGATGCTCCCATAGCTACACCCCTGGTTTGCCTGAAGAATTCACATTCAAAATGAATGTAGTTATACTCCAACACTAAACCCATCATGTCTGTGATAAGGCATATTCGATCCCAATCCATGTCGGAAAATTTCCTCAAACTGTTGCTAAAATATTCTAACCCAACATCTTTGGGGATACATGAGAATAAGTCTATGACATCGATGGTAATAAAAATTAGGTCACTCCTCCAAATAGTAGGTGTGAGTTGTCCAAGAAACATCCACAAATCCTTGATGAGATGAAGAATTTTATTATAAACAGGTTTAATCCATCTGTCTATAGCAACCCCTAAGGGGTATGTTTTAGATTTACTACCTGATACTATAGGTCTAAAAGGGGGGGTGCATCAAATTCTTATGGACTTTGGGAATACCTATAATAGTGGCCATAGTGGGAAACTCCACTTTTAAATATTGATAAGTGTCACTATTAATTCTTTGGTCAATCAAAAATTCTCCAGTGCTAAATCAATTCTTTTATAACCAGTATTTACCTCATTAATAGAGATAGTTTCATAGTTACCAGGTTGATGTAAGATGTTATATATTTCATTAATATAGTCCATACTATTGAATAACACAGTTCCACCCCCCCTATCAGGTTTCATAACTCTAATCTCATTGTTGTTCACAAGTTGTTGTAAACATTTGTGTTCACCCTCTGTTAAGTTGTCAGTAATACATTGTTTAATATATTTATCAGTTTGATATTTTTTATTAAACCTGTAAATATCCTTACAAGCCTTACAATCCTTACAAACATTCGGGAAGGTTTTTAAGTGAGTACTGTCTTTTTAAATTCAAAAACTTTTTGGCGCCTAAAAGTGTATTTAATTGATGGAGAGTCATGACTACAGTGTTCTGATGAAGTCTGTTTTATTCAGATGAAAGCGCTTAACTGAGGTTTCACGTATTTTGGAAGTTTCTTTCTTTGTTTGTTGTGTTTGATAATAAACCCTGTGCCACCTGTTCGAGCCGAGCAGTTACTGAGTTGGGCTTTCATTGCCAGACCGGTGGTGCTCTTGGATATTTATCTTGTTGCCTTGCTTGTGTTTTTGTTGAGATAGTCAAGCAATATTATCAAAATACTGTCTTCTTTATGATTCTGTAGGTTACCAGGTTTCTTTGTATGTTTGACTTGCCTATTATTGTGCTTTATTTGTCTCTCTCTGGACCGTTTGTTTTGAGGCATGGATAAGAACAGTTTCCATCAAGCTTAGAATTTCATGTATAATACAGTATAACGGGAAATATGTTGAATGCATTGACTGTCATCGCTTAAAAATGTTTTTGCAACACAACATTGATAATTGCAAGCGTGTGTACCTTTTCAGTGGCATTTACTATTCACAAAGTACTTAAAGTTGTTTTGTTAAGGTTTTCAATATATTTCAGAAAATGCTCAGTTTACGTGTAGACTATTATATTATTTTCCAAGGTGTAGGTGTGAATGAGGTGGGTTGTGTGAGAAAATAACCTACCATTGATTTAATTTATACTGCATCCATAGTAATGCCAAATTGCAAAAAAAAAAAAAAAGTTACATTGAATATAGCACCATCCTGACTGACAGATATTGTATAGGTACTATTTAACAGTTTATGCACTTAAAATAAGGCTGTAAGGACTGGTTTAAATTAAAGAATTTACTGCCTTGAAGATTTGATAATTGCAATTCAGTCCATGGATTGACTTGGGAAAAATATTCAAGTATTAACATTAAAGCCAAAATTGGCAAGCATAAGTCATTGCTGACCCTTATCTCTTGTTTTACCGTGTCAGAATTATTGGATTATGTTGGTGATGGTTTGGACGGCTTTATATGATTGAAAAGCACTGAAGTGGCTAATTCTGTTATTGGTTATTAAACTGCATTTAATTTCTTGTTTGAAAAAAATGCATAAGACTGTTCAAATCTTAAGCAAATGGCGAAATAGATTTTGAGTTAATAGAAAAACAAATATTTAAAACAATTACTTATGTAAGTGTATATTTGCTTTGGAAAGTAAAGTCAAACAAGCATGTCCATTTTTGATGGTTCTGAAAAACAAGTGTGCCGGGGGGTCCATGCATTGAAAACAGCCTGGGGGGCCCATGATATACTTAATCTGCCACTAGTTACAGTTAAGTATATTGTGTGTAGGTCTGTCTGTCTTTTTTAGTTTAAATATTTTTGGGAGTATGGGATAATGAAGAGCAAAGGAGAATATCTGATGGTGGTGGTGGGTGGGGTATTTATGGAGCAAGTGTATAGTTAATCTGTGTGTCACATAAGTGAAGACATGCTGGATAGTTTTTGTGCAGGCATGATTCCAGCATCATATTTGCATACATCACTGTCTTTGATGTTTTACAAAAGGTATAGTGCTATTTGCTTACAACTCCTATTTTTTTTTAAACATGAGCTGAGTAATTTATGCAGTTAGTGGAAGTACCAAGTTTGTTGTTGAATGTTGTTAATCTAAACTGTGTTTCTTAGTATGCCAAGCTGTGCCCGCATATTAACTTGGGTGCTACTTATGATGTATGAAAGCTTCTTGAGAAAATAAGACATGGCAGTTAATATAGCAATAACCCACACCTGGGTGTGGGTAATGCTGGATTTACCCACGGTTGGCGTGGTTTACCAAACAAAGCCAACCGTGGGTAAATACAGCATTACCCACACCCAGAAGTGGGTTATTGCTATTATACCATGACTTTATTTAAGAAAAGAAACTATTACTTTTCTTAAATAATGGCATAGTATAATGCCTGTTTACTGCCCTTCCGCAGATGTCTGGCATCAGCGGCAGTTCTGATGTACTGCGCCTGCGCGGTACATCAGAGTTTGAGCAAAAGCAACGGAGAAAGCAAGATCTCCGTTGCTTTTACTGTTTAAGCTATGTTAAATGGGTTTAACATGGCGAGACAGCTTTAAAATAAGCAATGGAGATGTCCGTTGCTTATTTTAAACTGTCTCGCTATGTTAAACACATTTAACATAGCGAAAAAGCAACGGAGATCTTGCTTTCTCCGTTGCTTTTTTAAAACCTGTCTCGCTATGTTAAATGGGTTTAGCATAGCGAGACAGCTAAAATAAGCAACGGAGATCTCCGTTGCTTATTTTAAACTGTCTCGCTATGTTAAACCCATTTAACATAGCGAGACAGTGTTTTAAGTAGAGTTATACTAATGGAAAAAGTCCGGCGACGGACCTTTTCCATTAGTATAACTCGATTTACAATGTGCACGCTGGCCAATCAGCGTGCACGTTTTTGGGGGGGGGGGGTCATGGTATAATATGAAATCTCATACTTCAGTGAAGCCTAGTTGTCTGTTACCTCCTTATGAGAAGAACCCACAAAATCAAGTGAGACATGATGGAGATATCCAGCAGAGAGATAGATGTTGCTGTCATTATTACAGCTTGAGGTGTAAGGGTTTACATTAATTAATTTGCATTGTCGCTAAGACTTTTGGTAAGTAGTAAAAGTATGTTTGCACGTTTTGCTGCTTTTTGGTTTAGTAACTTTGAACCTGTAAGATGTCACTTGGTATGTTCTGCTGATAGTTGAATCAGCTGTTCCTTGTTGATTCTCACCTTGCTGTACATCAGGAACTGAAGCTTAATTTGTGGTTGTGCAGTTTATAGTGACCAAAAGTTGATTTACTTGCATGCCTTTTCCTAGGTGCAGGTAGGAATTTTACATCTCATTAGATAGGTGGGAAGATATGGTGGTGGTATGTCATTGAGTCGAAGAAGCTGAAGCATTTCAAGTTCATTTGCAGAGAATTCTACTCCAGATACAGAATAAATGTAATTTAAGAGCCATAATTTATGAATACTGAAGCTTGCTTTTTTTTCTTTTAATTTTAGACTCAAATAACCTACAAGTGGATAGAACCCAAGATCTGCAGAGATGATATTAAAGGATCATTTCAACTTCCTTTATCAAATGAAAAGAAGCCTTGTCCACCATGTAATCCAGGCTTTTACAATGATGGGTCACCTACTTGCTCTCCATGCAAGCCTGGAACTTATTCTAATGGAACCCATGGTAGGAAAATGTTGAAGTGTGGTTTTGATTTATAGTTTAAGATGATTTTCTTCAACCTTATTTTAGGACATCTGCTGTTAAGTAATGATTTTGTGTTGATGTCCTTAGTTTACAATTTTTTGTAGTCTTTTATGTTGTTACTTGTAGATGCTGCAGTGTATTTGCTCCTTAACTTTTCAGTTGTTCATGTTATAGAGAGGCATAGTATAAATTCAGTACACTAACACACACACACACACACACACACACACACACACACACACACACACACACACACACACACACACACACAAAACTACACACGTATGTATATGTGTGTGTGTGTGTGTCTGTCTATATATATATATATATATATATATATATATTTATATATGGGTCCTAGTCTGAACATCGAAAGTAAAAGTACATTAAATCAAAATGTACTAGAGCAAACTCAATTTTCACGAAGGTGCATTTTAGCAAAAATGCACTTTCGCAAAAAAAAAAAAAAAGAAGAAGAAAAAAAAAACAACATGCAGTTTGCATGTAGATTTAGTTGTACATCAATGTGTACTGTTGATTGTACAACTAAGCAAACTGTTGCCTAGATTGCGGTACAGCGGGGATAAAGGAATATTCCCTTTTCTCCACTGTAGTGCAATCTCGGAGTGACAATATTAAAGTAGGGTGGTGGGGGGGCACAGGGGGGCTTGCCCACCCCCCTGCATATTTTTGTAGGTTTTTTGGCATTTTTTTCCACAAAAGTGCATTTTTGCTGAAATGCACTTTCGTGAATGTGAGTTCGCTGTAGTACATTTTGATTAAACGTACTTTTGATGTAGCAACATAGATCTATCTATATATATATATATATATATATATATATGTATATATATATATATATATATATATAAAATGTGTATGTATGTGTTTATGTGTATGTGCACATTGCCGACTAAGGTATGCATTTCACTGTTTTCTGTATTGAGAATGCAGGATTGCGACTTAATCTGTATACTCTGTTGTTTTTGTTTTCAGCAGGTTATTTTTTACTACTTGCAATGTGTATGACATGTTGCCCCGCACATTTCCTAGTTTCTGTACCTAATTTATACTATTTGTACTGTGAGTCCAGAATCCAAGCACTGTGGTTTAGTATTTGGCAAAATGGTAGTGATGTAGTGTCCCATGAACATTCCTTAGCCTTTGTAAATTGCTCCATTCTCAGAAATGTGCTCTCAGAAGGTTTAAACCCAGTCAACTCTGGCATTTCCCCAACTGTCACACATAGCATGTGTCTCACCTTTGTAATAACATTCTTGTGATGGTCATTATGTATCCCAAAGTTGCATACACTGACTGTCATATTTTGTCTTTTTAATCCCTTTATTGCTGACCATTTTCAAGAAGGCTGTGACCTTAATA
This sequence comes from Protopterus annectens, assembly GCF_019279795.1. Lineage (NCBI taxonomy): Eukaryota > Metazoa > Chordata > Ceratodontiformes > Protopteridae > Protopterus > Protopterus annectens. Next base: position 955,197,468 of record NC_056745.1, read on the forward strand.
CTCACTGTATTTTCATCTATTTCCTCTGCTTAAAGGGCTGCATCATCAGAATGTATAGACCTATTCTTATTATATTTTCTTGTACCTCACTTGGACAAATAATTATGTAATATCATTAAATCATATTCCTTGCTCCAAAGACAAAAGTTAGTGTATCTAGAATTTTAATAAAACTAATTTTTATTAAAATTTTAGTGCTACAATTTTTTAAAATAATCAAACTTTCATTTTTATGTATGAATACTTATTTTAGGCATGAAGTCATAACAGAATTATGTTCTTATTTTAATGTGTTTTTTCATTTTATAAATTTTCATTGGACTCCACACCCCAGTTCAAGAATCAGATTAATGTGTTTGTGTTGTAATGTGATCATTCTGGAGTTTTCCAACTCTTTGAGAATGCAGTTAACTGTGTTGGAACATGCTCCTCAGATTTCTAATGTTTTCAAAAGTGCACAGAAATGTTAAGTGTCTTCATGCTAGACCATTTTGTTGGGCAGAGGTTCATTAAAAAAAAACTTTCTGCTTTTCTGGAGGTATGCCTAAAACCACAGTTAAACCACATAACGTTGTGTGTTAAAGATACTATTGATTTTATTAAGGTTACATCAGGTAAACAGTTGGAGCAATCATGGTACTTGTGTACCTTGGATGTTAATTCATTATACACTTATATTCTACATGAGGGTGGTCTGGTAGTATTAAAATATTGGTTAGATTACACTGATTGGTTAGATTACACTGATTATGCACCTACAGTTAACCAAACTAGTGTTAAATCAAAGCGTGTTGTGCTTTAAAAAGGAATGCTAGTTGCAGTTGTTGTGTACAGCTGCAGAGGTGGCTTTTGCTCACAGTTATGCTTATATTTTTATTCATTCATTTAAGTTAAGTACATTTATAATTCAACATTCAGTAAGTTGTTCACAAAGTTTAAGATATGGTGTACGGACCTAGACAGTTGTTGGGTTTTCTGGCAAGATGGGGGCATTCTAATCTTAGATTTGAAGAATATCATGATTCCATTTAGTTTGGTAATTCTTTTACTTTAAAAGCAGATTTACATACGATTCATTTTTTGGATTTGGAAATTAATAATTATTTGGATGGTGCATAAATTACATTGATCCGCTGCAGATCGTTTTCTAAAAATACATTAACTCCTGATAATTCCATTCTCCCCACATACTCAGGAATATAAGTGAGTTCAGTTTAAAGGTTAACCAGAGTTTTGTAGAACCAATGGTGAATACCAATGTGGATTATGTGGTTTAATTCCATGTTTAAACTGTCGCTCGCCAGATCAGGAAGAAACAAGCGAACATTGTGGGTTCTTGTTCAAACAGCTTTATTATGTACAAACACATTGTAAATGAAGTTAAGTAACTTTAACTTATAAACAAACTAGCTATCATGCACATAGATGTTAACACTCTGGCTGCACCTTCAAAATGGCACCGAAGATAACACCTGCTAGGAATTTATATGCACACACTGACTTAGAAATGCTTCTTAAAGGTACAGCACACTTGTTATTCTACAAAACATAGAGAACATTCTTCATAAATAATATCATAGGTAAAAACAGAAGGCCGAAAAGATGTCAGCACAATATTTGAGCCAATTCAGTCACATAACTTAAGTCAGTAACCACCTATGTCACTAATTTTAAATATATTGGACAGACTGTTCAGAAGTATTGGCCCATTGTATTAACAAACAATGCTCGATCAAACATTTTAACTGATACTTGTTATTATATTTATTGACCCAACTGGAACTTAGCTCATTGTTTTTAATTCTTTTAAGTCAACATGTAACCTTATGTTTGCTGGTTTTATTCACAGAATTCACATGGTTACTTGCACATGTGGCAGTTGTAATTTTTATTGAATCATCTTCCAGACCGGTTATTCACCAAGAACTATTATGTGACACTTGGATTTTATGTCTTGCTATATATATATGTGGATCTTTTTACGTTAGTCATACAGCTTATTTATTTAAAAATCATATTTCTGCTCATTTTAGTGACAGTAATGCAAGAAGCCACATAGCAACCTCTTCAAGCACATTAGTATTTATACAGGGGCATTGTTTACATTTATATAGATTATGTAAATTGAGTGATACTAATGTGCATGATGTCAGACAAATTTTTAATTTGCCTACTTAGTGGGCGGGGCATCTTTGGATCAGTTTAACTGGAGCTTTCCTTTTCCTAAGCCATCGTGGACAGTTATGATGGGCTCCATCTTGAATAGATTGTTGCATTTTTCTTTTTACATTTTCAAATTGGTGTTGTCTTTAATGCACCACGTAATTAGATTGAAACTTAGTCATTACTGTTGTAGATACTTGCTGTTATAGATATGCTAATATTCTGAATGTTTTGTTATGAAACAAGCTGTCTGCAAGCTGGGTGCTATCATCAGTTCCCCTGGTGATGTGGACATCCTCCAAGAGGATCTCACTCAGACAAATGACTGGTGCCAGAAACATTGCCTCAAGCTGAATACCAAAAAATGCATCATTATTCCCCTTTGGGGAGAGTGACATCCCCACAAATGATCACATTAATAACAACGTCCTAAGCACACAGTCAGTTGTGAGGGATTTGGGCACCCAGGTTGATAACAACCTGACTTTTGACCACCATGTTGCTTCTGTTGTACGGAAAGCCTTCTACATGGCCCACCTCTTAAGTAAGGGTATCTCATCCAGGGACAAGGAGATCATAACATCCCTGTATTCTTCCCTTATAAGGCCCATTATTTAGTACAACACCCCTTTTTGCATGTATCTCGCAAAGCACATGCAGCAGCTGGAGAGATCACAGAGGTTCCTCACCAGGAGAATCCAGGGCTTCAAACATCTACCATACATAGATAGACTAAAAGCCCTATCCCCTCTACTCAGTTTCATACAAACTTCTCAGAGGTGACCTCTATCTGGCATACAAGGCGATCATGGACCCCACCTTGATGGGATTGCTACATACCTGTAAGTCAAGCTCCACTCCAGTAACCCACATGCTCGGCCTCAACCTGGTCTGTGATATCAACAAGACTTGTTGATATCAACAAGACTTGTTGGCGGGACAGATTTGTGTCCCAGAGACTCCCCCATGTATGGAATAGACTCCCTCTCCACATCACAAACGCAAACAAGAAAATAACCAGTGCGTACTGAATGTTCAGGTGAAAACCAAACTTCAGAAAAAACATATAGCAACTGGACAACCACAGCTGAAAACATGGCTTTAATAAAAATCTTAAACTCTAGGCGTTCAGAACTGCTGCAAAATGCCAAACGATGCTAATACACTTGTGGCAATTCCCTGGATGAACGAATAAAACAGCTGATAATTCCAGAATAAGAAAACTTTTATTACACAAACCAGATTAAGCGCTTTCACCTACTAACAACGTAGGCATCTGATGAAGCCTACGTTGTTAGTAGGTGAAAGCGCTTAATCTGGTTTGTGTAATAAAAGTTTTCTTATTCTGGAATTATCAGCTGTTTTATTCGTTCATCCAGGGAATTGCCACAAGTGTATTAGCATCGTTTGGCGTTTTGCAGCAGTTCCGAACGCCTAGAGTTTAAGCTGTTTGTGTTTGGCTGCATTTTGGTTCTGCTTTAATAAAAATGATGATTAAAAATAGCAACAAACAAATTCCATGTAAAAATCAGATAAAAAAGGACAAGCGCTTTTGCATACATCTTCTTCAGATCCTATAAGAAATTAAAAAACATTAACATTTTTAAACTAACACTTGACCTGTCAAAAACAAGAGAAAATTGTGCCAGAAAACAATGACATCATTTCCTCATACAATCAATGCAACTTCCTATGTGCCTTAAGCCTCTGCCCACTCAAAATGGGTTTGATATTAACCTGACTATTCTACCCTGGATTCTTGTAAGCTTGCATCCTAAGAATCCATTTTAGCTCCATCTGCTCCAAATAGTTGTTACAGTTACCACCTCTCACATTTTTAAAAACGTGTTGTAACACCCTAAAAGAAAAATCATGTCCAGGGCATTTAGATCGATGTTTGGCAAGGGCATTGTTTATATCACCCTTCCTCATATCTGACAAATGTTTGTATACCATCCCTCAATTGTTGGATGGTTTTACCCACATAGAAGCAGGGGTATACATCACATGTTGCTAAGTACACTATAAAACAGGTAGTGCAGTCTGCATAGAATCTAGGAATAGATTCAAACGCTAAAGTGGGGTGTTTATATATTTGTTGTTTAGTCAATACCCTACACACACTACAAGACCTACAAGGATAAGTCCCAGTGCGTTGACTTGACTGTCCAGGGCATTTAATATCATTGCACAACAAACGTTTAAGATTGTTGTTACTTCGATAGATGAAATAGGGTGCAGCCCCTACTAAGCCAGTCATTGCAGTGTCCAATGTTAAGATAGCCCAATGTTTCTGTATGATACTTTTTATAACATTGTTATAGTTGGTAAAATTAGTTGTAAATGAAGTATGTTGTTTTGTCTTCCTTCTGTTGGTCATGTTATCATCCCTAACTCTCAAAATCGGAGCATTGACTATCATGGCCCGATCTTGAGTGGCACTAGGTGTGGTAAAATTCTGTTCCACAAAGGAAGGTTGAAAATCACTCAGCCTATCAACTTCAAGGCTATCACGTATTTCCCTAACAGTAGTGCCATCCCTCTCCACATCAAGCAGAGTACCTCTTTACTGCTTTTTAAGCGCAACCTGGATAACTGGATGGGAAACAGAAAATATACCCCTGGGATTCCACCTGTGTCGCTGCTGGACAGGGGAATTGGGTGCTGATTTGTCTAAACATGAGCTAAACTCTTGGCTAGGCTTATAAGGACCTCAAGGCCAATAGCCTAGTAACCTCCTATGATCCTATGAAATTATCCATTTTATATACTCTGTGTGATGGGTATTTCAAATGGACATTTGTTGCTTTATGTGATCTGCATGTATTAAGCCTGCATTTTATATTATGGTGTGAGTATTGCTTTTCTTATGCATAAAATAGTTTCTGATATCAGTAATTGTAATTTTTTGAATATATAAACAGAACTGGTTTTGGTGAATTTGTAGCATTGACAAAGCTGTGTACATTTTCTCTGATTAAACTCTTTAATATTGAGCTACTTTTATGAGTGTGGTAACATTTTTGTGGGTTTTATATACATTTTTTCCTCAAACTTTTTTTTATAAATTGTAAATTATCTTGTTGGTTGGGTCAATTCACAATTTGTCAAAGAAGGTTTGTCGAAGGTTGTGTGATAATACCAAATGCAAGATCAGCTTACAGAGAGCTTTAGGGAGATTTCCCTTTTCCTTGCCATTGTGGGATCTGGGAGTTGGTTTATATAAGTAGCAGGGTGTATGGGTGGAGTAGCTTCCATTGGGGGATGAATAGCGGTTTGTCCTCTACAAAAAAAGGGTTTATTCGCAAAAAAAAAACCAAAAAACACAAAAATAATTTTTTTTCTGGTTCAACTTTTTTTTTTTTTTTTTTTTGGTGTTGAGACTGAGTGTTTTTACTGTTGGCCACTTTAATGTTGATGATGTGAGGACTGGCAAAGTTTTTTCTTTTTTTTTTGTCAATGGCTTACAGCTACAGTCATCTGTGTGTGTGTGTATGTGTAATATACACACACATACATGCAGTGTGTGTGTGTGTGTGTGTATATATATATATATATATATATATATATATATATATATTTATATATATCGAGATATGTATTCATATATGTGGGTCTACTTCACATAATTGAACCACACTTCACCGAAACGCTTCAAACGTTCAATAAAGCGAATGTCACATCAGCAAAAAATTCCACAGCGAAAGGAAACAGTTGGCCAATGTTAGGAAACTGCCCTTTTCCCCACTGTAGTGTTATCTTAGAGTTGGTATATATGTAGTTGTGGGGTTGTGGGGAGTGTAGCCCCCCACCTAGGTGGGTTTGACATACTGCAGAGTGTGTGTGTGTCATTCGTAAGGTGGCCAAGTGTTTACTTTGCCTGTGGTATTTTTCACTGATTTGAACATTTGCTCTTTTCACTTCTACAAAAGTTTTTTCGGTGAAGTGTGGCTCGATTATGTGACAAAGACCCTTATATGAGAGGAGAGAGAGAGAGAGTGTGCGTTTGTATGTAAGTATGTATATGGAAAGTATATGTACACCATTTTGCTTCTGATGTATATAGATGATTGGATGGATTCTCATGTGTTCATCCATAACTTGGCATGTTTTGCCATCCTGGAAGTGGGAGCACATTTTGAGGTCATTATGCAAGGTGTACATGGGCTTCAAAGTACTTACCTGTTTGTTCCTATGATCCAATATAATGCCATGTCGCACAGATATCTTTGTATCTTGCTTTGCATTGCATTCTTGGGAAATGGGAAATTCACCCCGGGGATCACTTCTGTGGCTCTACTCTACAGGGTCACAGGAAAATAATTTTCTTGGGTGGCGAAAGCCAGGGTACATTTTTTGGCTAGGCTTGTATGGGCCCTAGGGCTGATAGCCTAGTACCTACCTATTCCTTATCCTTAACAGATGTTATATATTCATGTTTTCTTTACAGAAACCAGATTCATTAAAGCTTAGCCAAGCCTGACACATTTTAATGGCCATGTCTACCTTTTTGATGGTGCCTCTTATTACAGGATTTTATCTCTGTAGTTTGATATTTTGTAGTGTACTATTTTACAGAGTCAGGCTTTATTATCAGTTATAAACTCTTTTGTTTGTGCTTCTGTGTGCAAAGGTAGTGAAAAGGCTTTATTTTGGATTTCTCAATGACACTTCAAAGTTCCCAGTAATGTTTTGTTTTGTTTATTTATTTCCATGTTTATTTTTATGAGCATTTTATGCTGGAAAATACATCTGATGTTAAAACAGCAAATGTATTTGAGTTTTTTCTTCCTTAAGGAAAATTAAACATGGATGTTTGGTGTGAACTGAATCTAATGTCATTTACAGTAGGTGTACTTTGACATTATAATAAAGTAAAATTCTGAAAGCCAAAAGATGAGTTGTCTTCGGTTTTGCCATGGACTACAGTGAAACAATAATTAGAGTTTATTTTGCACAGACTGCAAAATATCCCCCTTCCGGTATGGTGTATGGTCTTTACTTAGATGATTTACATACATTTTAGCAAATAAAATTTGATGTGATTATATTTTTTGCACAAAGATTCTACCTTCTACCACACCTGCATTGGCACTACACCTGAAGATCATTTAATCAGGATCAGGTGACAGCAGTGGTCTGTTATTTCCAGGCTTATATTGCTTCCTCACCCTTACCTTAGGAGTTACAACCTTATAATTGGATACACATCTGATGTTTGAGTGTTATAAAGTTAAAGATGTTCTGGTCACAGAAGTACACTTCAACTTATTTTCACACAAAACCCTACTGCTGATGAGCCAGACCATCAGTCTATTGGTTTTACACACAGACTCTCCCCAACCTTCTGCAGAATAATTACTTTTGAGGAGATGAAGCTTTAATGTTTGACACTGAGGAGGTTAAAAAGAATCTACCGCCACGGTAATATATTTCAGCATATTTCAAACACATACAGACACTGCCCCAGACAAGCCATTTTAATATCCATTTGTCTTTGATTGAGATTATAGGGCACAGTTGCTTTAATGCTTAAACAGCTCCTCCCCTCCATAAAGCATATTTAGATTGGGTACATCTATGTTGTTTAAAAGAGGATCAAAGAAAAAAAAAATCAGTCTATGTTATGTTAATTTTTTTAGCTTACTTCACAAGTGCTTACACACACACACACACACACACACACACACACACACACAGAGTCATGAACAAGCCATGTCAGTCGTCAGTTACTTTCACATACATTCTACATTTCTGCCACCCACAAGGTACTTCATCAGTGTTTGTCTGTATTCAGAGTGCGAAAGGTTGACCTCAGTATTTCATCTTGTTTGAAAATGCATACATACTACTGCTCCTGAAAAGCCAGATGAATTAACTTTTTAATGTGAACAAGTTTTTGTACAGACCAGTTTGCTTTATCACACAGCCTGAACTTCACCACACCAAATTTAACAGCTTTTAGAGTGGATGCTCCTCTGATAATTGAATGTAGATCAGAAAAAAACTTCTAGGCACAATAAAGTATTTTTAGCTTATTTCAGACATAGACTGCCATGAAAATTAAGTTCAACAGTCATTTGCTTTCACACACAAACATCTTCTCTTCCCCCTCAAAAAACGTCCTCATTGAATACAACGTAAATATTTGACTGTGATTAGCTGAACAAAGTAATGGCCATAATAATATATTTCAGTTTCTGCTCATACATTTACAGAGACACATGCCACACATGCACATACATGCAAACACTCCTAATAAGTAAGGTTCATGATCATTTAACTGCGGTCAGATGATTATTGGGAACAGTTTCTTTCACACGCTGACTGCCCTCCCCCCCAAAAAAAGAACTTTTGGATGTGTACAGCTGTCATATTTGTCTGATCAAGTAGAAGGAAGTTATGGCTAAAGTAATTATTTGATGATGTTATTTTCATTCATTTCTCAACAAATGGGTTTGAATCTGACCATCAGATCCAACTCTGCTGCTTTTCCAGCTTGTGGAACACTGAAAGCTCTCAATCTCCTTCCTTACCCATATTTCACTAGTCCCCTACTATACTTCAGATTTTGTTTGCCACCTTTGCAACAAACAATGTGGTCACTGTTAGTTCTCAAGTTTTAACTTGCTTTTCATGAGTAAAAGTAGACTTATAACCTTCTTTCCTTTTTGAATTATATCCTTTATTGTCCTTATTACACTTGTAGTGTATTTTCTCAATACCATTGTTGGTATTTTCTCTTCCTTTTCCCTTACCTTTGAGGTGGTCCTTTTAAATTACCATTACTTGTAATACTTACTCTTTTTTAACTATTTAAAAGTTAAAAAAAAATTATTTTTCTCTTTTTTGTCTGTTACTATTTATATCTGTAGATATGTTGAGGAATCTTTGGGTTTTAAAAAATGTAAGGCCTGAGGACATAAGATTCTATTGTCAGATGCACACAAGTTGTGCGTTATTGCTTAGGCCTGGTACATTTGAACTCTGCATGTGATATATGTAAGGCTTTTAATCCAAGGGCCATTGTTGATTATAAAAGTTATTTTTAAGAGGATTAGTGCCTTCAACATTCTCTAATACAGCTTCTGGGGCTCAAACCCCAAGAAAGGTGACAAAAAAGAGGCCAAAAAGCATCCATCTGACCCATCAGATTCTTCTGCTCCAAGCTCAGAACCACCTTTAAAAATATTGAAACAATGGGGTCCTGTTCAATCTGACCCCCTTAGATCTGAAGAAACACAAAGTTCAGTCTCTTCAGATCTGGTCACCTCCTGCTCTAGATCCGATATCTTCCCATTTTCCATATACTTTCCTGGAAAGACATCATCCATTGCTTCCTCTTCTCAGTCCTCCAGAAGTCTGACCAAGGCAGATGGGGTTAGGATAGTGAAGAAATTTCTTGCTACGCAAATTCAAATGGGGGTTCTCCCAGTTCCTACCCCATTGGGACCAGAGACCTTCATTAGTAATACCCCACCTATTTTGTCTCCTTCTCTGATCTAACCTTTGGTTTCAGAGTAGTTGGATCTGGAAATCCTGGATCAGTCCATATCGGATCCAAAGATACTTGTATTTTCCTCACCAATATCGTCTCTGAGTGGACTGGCTGTGAGCATGTCAGTGCTGGATGACACTTGAAGCTGTAGCGTTACACTGGATCTGAGGTGTTGAAGTCAACTTTGAGATTATCAGAGCCAGCTTGGCCTCTCGGAGCCTCATCTCTGGACAGCTCTGCTCCATGCCCTGCTTCAAGTGGTTTGCCTTTGCGTTGGAAGGAGCCACTGGTTCAGAAGCTTGTCTTCTTGGAGTCATTTGTTTTTTCCTGTTCAAGGAATTCTACATTCAAAGTAGAGGAAGGAGTTTTCTCTGCTGCAAGAGAAAGGGCGTAGCCACCCTCCATGGCTCCTATTTCCCAGACCTAGTTGTCTTTGCATTTTGAGCCTCAACTTCCTGCACCACAGGAGCAGCCAGTTCAAAGTCTCCAGGCTACCCCTACATGGTATACTAATATCATCTGATACTCTCTGTAACATCCCACTGAAGACGTCCCTAGGAACAGAAAGTGCAAAAGGAGGCACTTAGATTCTCCTTAAGAGTCTGTCAGAGAAATACTGATTTTGATGAAGGGGAAGGGTCCCCAAGATCACCACCTGATGACACCTCATTTTGAGACATACTACAGATCCTCAAGCAAGGGGGTGGTTGATCAATTGACAACCCTTCCCAAGAGGAATCAGTATTCCTGGAATCCTTTGGAGCTGGCCCATCTACCTCCCGGGTGACTCCACTCACAGATGAGCTCATTGATTTGATCTCTCATCAGGTGTGGAAGGAACCTGATTCCAGTGAGCCAATCTCCAAGAGACATGACAGGATCTTGGTACCAAGGACAGGGAGTTTTGAATTTTTAGCTACAATTTTTAATGAAGGTGTTAGTTCTTCTGTTAAAGTACAGCTTTCTGCTATTTCCAATTTTCACATTGGAATACATCGTCCATCTTTAGCTTTTCAAAACTTTGTAAAACCTTTATTAGGGGAACTTTTCTTCTTAGATCTCCTTTTAAAGATCCCACTCCCCCTGTGGGATTGGAATTTGATTTTAAAGTCTTTGACCCAATCTCCTTTTGAACCATCAGCCAAATGTGAACTAAAATTTTTAACCTGAAAGACTGTCTTTTTAGTGGCCATTACCTCTGCTAGAAGAGACTCAGAAATTCAAGCACTATCTTCTAAGCCCCCTTATTTGAATTTTTATAAGGATAGGGTATCTTTATGAAATGACCCATCCTTCCTTCCTAAGGTGGCATCAAAATCCACTATCAGTCAAACTATCAACCTTCCAGTTTTCTTTCCAAATATGTTGCACCTTTTAGATGTTCACAAACAGTTACTTCATCTATACAGGACAACATTTTTCATGAATTCAGATCAATTATTTGTTTCCTTTTCAGATTCAAAATTGGGCAAACCAGTTACTAAATTGAACATAGCCAAATGGTTAACTGATTTTACTAAAACCACCAGAAGCTCATTCCACCAGGTCTGTGGCAATTTCATCTATATTTTTGTCCATAACTTTCATAGACGATACTTGAGCAGCTGCAACTTAGGCTAATCCTCATACCTTTATTGCTCATTACAAATTGGATCTGGTCTTTAGGGGAAGAGCAGTGTTCAGCTCAAAGTGCTCAGGAATATCCTTCTTAAGAGTCCTCCCAGGATATAAGTAGCTGGGGAGTCTGTCCCATTTGTTGAGGAATGAATGAAAATGGAAACATCAGATAAAAAGTTATGTAATCACCATAACATTCCATTGTGTTGTCCATTTTCATTCTTCCTCAACTCCCCTACCTCTAGCCTCCCTACCAGTTTGACTTCTGGAAGGATTACAAGATGCTAAAGGAACTATTGTTC